>NW_028327173.1:2627500-2875000 GCF_987537825.1 Furipterus horrens
TCTCTTTAAATGAATAGCATGTCACGGGATCCCTCCGCATCATAAATACTCTTCCAGGCGTAATTATTGTGGTGAGATGACACTCTGGTCTGCGGCCAGTGTCCTAGTTTATGGAGGTTGGTTTGTTTGGAAATAACGTGGAGTTCTCCGATTTTTGCGCCATGGCAAACACCGCTGAGTTTAAATCTCCATGCACATACTTTCTTGGAGCAAATTTCTAGGAGTGAAATGACCAAAAAAAACAGGTTTGCAGATTTTTAAAAGAAGCTGCATTTGTTACAGCAAATGACCTCCCCGGGGACAGATCGGTCTGCGCGTCCCCGGCAGACCTGAAAGGGGCCACCTCTCTCTCTAACGGCAGCAAAGATGTTTCTCTTTGAACCGCAGTCACCAAACACCAAGCGAAGGGTGTCTGTACGGAGGCTTGTTTTTCCTTCTGCTGCCCAGAGACTTGCTTTCCCATCTGTCCCATGCCTTTCATCAGTTCCGGAAAATTCTCAGCCATTACGGCTTTGAAAATTACCTCTCCCGACGCGGCCTCTCCATTGGGACCTGCCAGCCGCCAACGACGGGTCCGCTGCCCCCTGTCTGGGTCTGGAAGCTACTCTCGTCCCCACTTGCCCTGAATCTCTCACTCCAGGTGACTGCCTCCGGGTTAGTTTCGTTTCTCCCGGTTTAGTTTTATTTTGTTTAATTTCGGTGGTTCTGCTTCAGTCTTTTTCAGACCCTCCTGCTACATCTTCCCTGATGCCGTGTTCTTGCTTGAGAGCGGCTCTCCTTGCCTTTCCTCATAAAATACCCGGAACACACTGATCTGAGCGGGCCTTTGAAGTCATCCTATTTTCTGTACTTCCCCGCGTGTCATGTATCCCTTTCATTATTTCTGTGTTTCTCACCGGGACCCGCGTCTCAGCTCTCAATCCGCGCAGGCACCACGCCCGGCCGGGCCCCCACCGCCCAGGGACCCCGGGGCCACAGCCGCTCCTGCCTTCGCAGCTCTGTTTCCTTGAGCTTCTGGGACCAGGGACAGTACTTTCTTGCTCTGAGGCTCAGACATAAATGTGTGTCCATGTGTGGGCACATGTCCGTGTGTAGGCGCGTGTCCGTGTGTGGGTGTGTGTCTGTGTGTGGGCGCGTGTCTGTGCGTGGGCGTGTGTCCGTGTGTGGGCGCGTGTCCGTGTGTGGGCGCATATTTGTGTGTGGGCACATGTCCGTGTGTGGGCGCGTGTCCATGTGTGGGTGCGTGTGTCCACCCACGCTGTGAGGCATCTTCTCTGTTCAGTGAGGGGACAGCCTCCCATCTTAAGCGGGAGCCTCTCGGCCGTGGATGCTCAGTGATTACTTGTTGCCCAACTAATCAGAACAGTAATAACAGAAGCAATTTACTAAGCGTCTCTGAGGCCCCGGGGTCCTCACCAGCACTGTAACGATGACCGCTAATGCTGATGTGTGTGTGAGCAGCACCGGCAATCTGACTTAGCCCCTCACCGCGTCATCAGCCCCACCTCACAGATGAGGAAACCGAGGAAGATGTGGGTTACGTGAACTGGGGGGTCATGCAGTGGGCCGGTGGCAGTGACTGGCTTTGAAACCCGACCCTCCTTTCTGTCTTGTGTGTGCACAGGAGTCTCTGATATTGACCTGCAGCCTCCGAAACCCAGAGGGAGGCGCGGCTTTCTGGGTCCCAGGGCAGGTGGCCAGGGGCTGGGATAGAAAGCTCCTGACAAGGAGCTCAGTGACAGGCAGAGTGGAGGTGTGGGCCCAGGTTCAGGTGGTAGCCCCGCCCACACTGCCTCCCCAGTGCACAGACGTGTGACCACATGAGCAACACACACTCACACACACACACACATACACACTAACACACACACACACTCACAGACTCATACACACACTCACACATACACACACTCACACACACATACTCACACATACACACACACACATACACATACACACTCACACACATATATACACCCACAGATTCATACACACACTCACACACACATACTCACACATACACATACACACACACATACACATACACACTCTCACACATATATACACCCACAGATTCATACACACACTCACACACATACACACTCACACATACACATACACACACACATACACACTCACACACATATACACTCACACTCACAGACTCATACTCACACACATACACACCCACACACACTCACACACATATATACACTCACACTCACAGACTCATACACACACACACATACACACTCACACATACACACTCACACACACACTCACACACATATATACACTCACACTCACAGACTCATACACATATACACACACTCATACTCATACACTCATATGCATACACACACTCACAGACTCACACACTCACACATACACTCACACACACACACACATACTCACAGATTCATACACACACTCACACACATACACACACACACTCACACACATATACATTCACACTCACAGACTCTTACACATATCACACACTCATACGCATACACACACTCACACACATATACACACTCACACACTCACAGACTCATACACACACTCACACACTCACACACACACACACACTGACACATACACACACTCATACACATACACACACTCAGACTCACACATGTATTCACACTCACGGAATCACACATGCCATTCACGCACTTATCATAACACACATGCAAACAATCACACACTCACCACATATAGAAATAAACACATGCTTACGATCACACACACGCACATGCTCAGACACACACTCACACACACACTCACACTCACACGTACACACACACCTCGATCTCAGACATCAGGCCTCTGGGGCCGGGAGGGGAGACCACAGTACTTCCCTCCAAGCCCCCAGGTGTGGTCCTGTGATGCAGCAGGTGAGGGAGACGATCACACTTACCTGAGTCCGCCATGTTGTCCCAAACCCATGCCAGTCGCCTTCGCTACTACGACCAGGTAGTTTAGTAAATATCACGAAAGTCAATCCGTGAGGGTGTGAGAAGACAGCAGCGGGTCTGACAGCTAAACAGACGCCTTGGGCAAGAAGAGACAACCCTAAGTTCTTAAATACCTGCTCTGGAATCCAGCCGGCAAGTCAATCATAAGGGATTAGAGAATAAGTCATATCCCTCCAGAAGGAGTCCAACCTCGGGTAGTCGTACGTGCGACTCCCAGTCCTCTGCCCTTACCCAGGCTTGCAGCGGCCCGACGGAGCATCTGCACGGCACCCCCAGCTGCAGGCTCTGCCTTCCACCACGCAAAGACTCGCGTCACGGGAAGAACGCCAGTGCTCGACAGGACCCCCAGCCCATCCATGGGAGGGTTGCTCAACGTGTCCGGAAGCAGCGAACTGAGGTCATCATTCCAGCAGACACAGCTCTTGGTTGTTAGAATGTGGGATGCTACTTGGCAAAAGGGAGTTGTGTTCTTGATTACTCTTTCAAGGGTCCCCGGGAACCACTGGGTCCCAGAACCTACAGGAAATGAGGCTCTCACATAGTCGCGTTCTCCGTGGACTCCTCGTTGCTCAAGGATCCCTTCAGACGATCCCAGAATGCCAAGCGCTTGTCCTGGTCAGAATCCCCCTGGGACACCAGGCCCTCCACCATAGAACACCTTCCTTCCCGTGGCAGCTGAAGTCCCTACCGTTTCGGTTCAACTCAGACTCCCGCTATATTTAAAAGCCATGATGCACTTTCTCGTGCTCAGGCAGCTGTCCTGACCCGGTTGTCTTGGTCAACTCAGGATGCTATAGCACAATGCCACCATCTGGGGGCTTAAAGAGCAGACGAGTGTCTCCCACAGTTCTGGAAGCTGGAAGTCCAAGGTCACAGTGCCAGCAGATGCAGTGTCTGGTGAGGGTCCTCTTTCCTGCCAGCAAAGGCTGCTTTCTCACTGCGTCTGTACATGGCGGGGGCCGGGGGTGGCGCTTTGTGATCCCATCAGGAAGGTCCACCTTCAGACCTCATCAAAAACTAGTCACCCCCAATGGTCCCACCTCCAGATACAGTCCCACTGAGGACTGGGGCTTCGACACAGGAGTTGAAAGCGACACATTCAGTCCATGGCTTGGGGCATGACATGGCAGGGATGGTTGCCCTTGGCCAAGGCAGGCCAAGGCAGGCTCCTGTGCCGACTCGTTCTGTGCCCTGCACACAAGCCCAGTGCCCCTCGCTGCAGATGCAGCTTTGACCTTGACCGTCTTTGCTAACTAGACTCCTTAACCCGGACAAAGACCCCGCAAGAAGCAGCCGCTGCCCCTGGCTACCTCCAGGTTTCAAGTAAATAGCCCAACGGTCCCCTGGCCATTTGTGTCAAAGCCCATCTGTCTTCCAGATGAGAGCTGAGTCGTTTATAACACGCGGTTGTTAGCACTGCAGCGGCAAACACCCATCCGTTTAAGATAAGTGATTAAAAGGCAGTAATTAAATCCCTCTGATGACTGATGCCAAGGCCCCGAGAATGGCTTGGTCTGCCCGAATGTCACAGAGCCCGAGGGGAAGTCAGACAAACCCTGGGGAAACCAAGGACCCGTGGAGAGATGACAAGAAGGGCAGCGTTCACACCCGTCCCTAAAAGTCACAGCACAGTCACTTCACCTTTGGAGTCTCCCCACTTGGCCACAGGGGACAACGGGTCCTCCCCCAAGGCTCTCAGGACAGAGGGTGGCATTCCTTGGCATCAGCATGGGCGTAATTAACTCAGAATCAAGGGAATAAGTCAATAATTGGATCTTAACTCTGCGTTGCAGCCCTACTATGTGCTGAGCCGTGTGCCCAGCACCAGGGATCCGGAGTCGGCAAGACTCTCGCGGTCCGGGGATGACAGAAGGTCAGAGAAGGTAAGCCAACGACTCGGCAGAACGGTGAGCCCTGAGCTGCAGGCTCCGCCCTTTTCCTCACCAACACGCCCGAGCGGAGGGGCTTATGGGCTCCTCGCCCCCAGCAAGTGCCCCCCTCGGCGGCAGGGGCTGGACTCCTAGATCTCCACCATCCCCGCTCCGCTGCCTCCAGAGGTCCTTCCCAAGAGTCAGGTCAGACGTCCCTCTCCGGGTAGGAAGTGTTGGGAGCGCCTGTGTCCTAAGGAGCAGCACAGATTCCTTCACCCGCCTTTCCATGGGGCCACAGCGTGACGTCCAGGGGTCCATCCGCCATGAAAAATATCAAACATTAAATATTACAAAGGCATTGGCATACAGATTAATTGGTGTATACATATTTTTCTTCAACCTAAAATTTTGGTGAGTTTTTTTTTTCTTCTGATTTTAATGTAAGGCCTTGTCCAAGGCATCAGGGTTGGCGCTGACCAATAGTCTTGCCCTGGGTGCTGAGAGCAGGGTGGGGAGAGACGACCAGGAAACTTCGGCTAACCGGGGCGGGACCCTGAGCCCCGGGTGAAGGAGGGCGGGGGTGGGGGGGGCGCCCTTGGCTCCGTCTCAGAGAATGAGGGCTGTCACAGCGCGGGCTCCGCAGACGTGACCACTCGCCAGCGGTGTCCACGGCACATCCCTGCCGCCCTCCGGCCTCCAGCGCCTGCCGGCTCTTCCGGAGCAAACGAGCCAGTGCGTAGACCCAGGACATCCCCCCAAAGGCGATTCCTCTGCCTGTTACTAGTCTAAGTCCCCATGTAACATCAGCTCAGAGGTACCCTTAAGAGTCACTTTGGTTTTTCACTTCGGCTAGTGACTCAGAACAAAATGCCAGGTAGGTAAGTTGAGTCAGGGTCCAGAACCCACAGAAGGGGGATTGCAGATTGGGTGCTCTGACTCCAGGAGCCTGCCCTTAACAGCTCCACCTGCTGCAGGGTTTCCCAGCCCAGCCCTGCGGACACGTGGGCAGGTCCTTCTTTGTGGGGGGCGGTCCTGTACAGTCGGCCATGCAGCGGCGTCCCTGACCTCTGCCCACGAGAGGCCGGCAGCGCCGCCCCAGGGTGGCCACCAAGAACTTCTTCAAACATTCTCTGGACATTTCCCAATGGCCCCTTGGTGGGGGTGGACGTCACTCCTGGGCGGTACCTGCTCTCACAATGCCTCGGTATACTTCCTTTATTTGAAAACAGCTTTATGGAGATACGATTCACACACCGTGCATTTCATCCATTTAAAGTGTCCAAGTCGATGGCAGTTAATATATTCAGAGCTGTGCAACCATCACCACCATCATTTTTAGAGCATTTTATCTCCCCCCAAAAACTTCCTACCAACTAGCAATCCCTCCATCCCCCCCCACCCCTCAGCCCTAGGCAATCATCGATCTGCTTTCTATCGATGGATTTGTTCCTTCTGGGAGTCTCACATAAATAGGATCCCCCGTAGGGTCTGGAATGTGGACGCACAAGCTCACGCAGAGGAGAAGCCAGGCCTGCTGCCCAGGGAATTTGGGGGAGGGGAGGGCACTCCACTGAGTCGTGAAGTGGGTGCCGTGTTTCTGCCGAGAATTTGGTAGGTGTCGGCATTCTCCAGCTGCAGGCTACTTGAGAAAAATGAAATTCCTTGGAAAGATGTGAGGACAGCTCTCAGGACCCGCAAAGGGAGGCTGGGGGGCCAGAGCCAAACAGCTCTGGAGCGCCTAGGGGACCGCAGGATGGTTTGAGTCTCACCAGAAGATGCCAGTGGAAAGCATGAATGATATGCAGCCAGCACGTGGGGTCTCCAATCAGCGTGCATGGTCTCCAGTCAGTGTGCATGGTCTCCAATAAGCATGCAGGGTCTCCAACCAATGTGCATGGTCTCCAATCAGCATGCAGGGTCTCCAACCAATGTGCATGGTCTCCAATCAGCATGCATGGTCTCCACTCAATATGCATGGTCTCTAACCAATGTGCATGGTCTCCACTCAATATGCATGGTCTCTAACCAATGTGCATGGTCTCCACTCAATATGCATGGTCTCTAACCAATGTGCATGGTCTCCAATCAGCATTCATGGTCTCCAACCAATGTGCATGGTCTCCAATCAGCATGCAGGGTCTCCAACCAATGTGCATGGTCTATAACCAATGTGCATGGTCTCCAAACCAATGTGCATGGTCTCCAATCAGCATGCATGGTCTCCAACCAATGTGCATGGTCTCCAATTAGCATTCAAGGTCTCCAACCAATATGTGTGGTCTCCAATCAGCGTGCATGGTCTCCAAAAAGCATGCATGACCTATAGCAAGCATGCATGGTCTCCAATCAGCATGCAGGGTCTCCAACCAATGTGCATGGTCTCCAATCAGCATGCATGGTCTCCAACCAATGTGCATGGTCTCCAATCAGCATGCAGGGTCTCCAACCAATGTGCATGGTCTCCAATCAGCATGCAGGGTCTCCAACCAATGTGCATGGTCTCCAACCAATGTGCATGGTCTCCAATCAGCATGCATGGTCTCCAAACCAATGTGCATGGTCTCCAATCAGCATGCATGGTCTCCACTCAATATGCATGGTCTCCAACCAATGTGCATGGTCTCCAATTAGCATTCAAGGTCTCCAACCAATATGTGTGGTCTCCAATCAGCGTGCATGGTCTCCAACGAGCATGCATGACCTATAGCAAGCATGCATGGTCTCCAATCAGCATGCAGGGTCTCCAACCAATGTGCATGGTCTCCAATCAGCATGCATGGTCTCCAACTAATGTGCATGGTCTC
Source organism: Furipterus horrens (assembly GCF_987537825.1). Lineage (NCBI taxonomy): Eukaryota > Metazoa > Chordata > Mammalia > Chiroptera > Furipteridae > Furipterus > Furipterus horrens. Next base: position 2,635,157 of record NW_028327173.1, read on the forward strand.
CAATCAGTGTGTATGGTCTCCAATCAATATGCATGGTCTCCAATCAGCATGCATGGTCTCCAGCAAGCATGCATGGTCTATAGTCATTAATAGTGCTTCAGTGAGTCAGGCCACATGTTTATACTGAGATGACACAGGAGGCAGCATCTGCAGGTAGGAGCCCCCAGGGACCACGTGTCTGTCCACAGTTGCCCTCCTGCCCTTCCTGGCCCGGCTCTCCTGGTGTGGAATACAAGGCCCCACCCCACGCTCCTTGGACATGTGGAATGTTAACAGAACTAACCAGGTGCCAGCTCTAAGCTGAGGTTAAGGGGTATCATCTGTGTCCACTGGTCCCTCTAACACCTCGGCCACCAACCAGGAGAGGATCGTGCCCCAAGGGTGCTGGCCCCAGGTCAGGAGCCACGTGGAGCCGACACGCACATCACCTGCTGCCTCAGCAGGGCCACTTGCAGACCGTGAGCAAGAGAATTCCAAGTTCTCCGTTGAGAGCTGTTGACCTTGGGGGGCTTCGTTAAACGGCGTGATTACAAAACTAGCTAATGATTACACCCCAGGGGGAGGAAAGGGGAGTCAGCCGGAGTGGAATGCCAGAAAGTCCGTCTGCCCCACCAGCCGGCTCCCAGGCCTAGGAAGCCGTGACTGTCGCGTGGAGACAACACCCTGCAAAGTCCCCCAACCCGCTGTCCGCCCACGTCCTCCCCGCGGCTGCCCTTCGCACCCTGCATGTCTCCAGTGCGCCAGCGAAACCCCTGTGCTCCTCCCTCCCCCGGGGCCCTCGGTTGCCCCTCTCCGTGGACAGTGCTGTACTGAGGGGGTGCAGTGGGGAGGCGGCAGTTCCGCGGGAGGGGGGACCGAGGGCCACAGAGGCTGAGCCGTGCCTGGAGGCCAGGACAGGAGAGTCGACACCTCCCTGCTCACGCCGGCTGAATAAGCTTCCGCAGGAGACACAGTGTCTGTCATCCCCAAGCTTCTGGGCCGCCAGTACCCTGATCCTCACCACCCATGATCCCCTGCTGCTAGGGGTCCCCGCGAGCACCCACCCTCCTCAGGAGGCATTCCCCAGAATGTGCTCCGAGCAGGCAGGGGCGCACGAGCTCCCCGGAGAGCCTGGGGGGCAGAGGAGCAGCGTGCACCCCACTTCCACCCGGGGGACCACATTAACGTCCTGGGGCCACCGACACAAAGTACCACGGCTGGGGCAGAGGAGCTTAGAACGAATTGAAATTGACCCTCTCGCAGCCTGGAGGCCAGAAGTGTGAATGCGGGGCCAGCAGACCCCTCTGGGGGCTCCAGGGCAGACCCGTCCTGCCTCTCCCTGGCTCCGGTAGCTGCCAGCTCTCATGGGCGTATGGCCCCACCACTAACCCCTGCCTCTGTCTGCACAGGCCCCTCCCTTCATGCCTGTCTTTTGTGAGAATGACATCGGCCATTGGAACTCAGGCCCACCCTCCCGCATTGTGACCTCACCTTAACTAATGACACCTGCAAAGACCCGCTTTCTCAATAAGGCCCAGGTGACATGAGTTTTGGAGGGACAGGATTCACCCAGGACAGTGACCGACGGAACCAACAGTCTCAGCCTCTGGCAACCCAGGGTGACATTATCGAGCCCCCCAGTCCAGCGCCAAACCGCCTGCCAGAGAAGGTCACGGCCTCCCAGGGTGTCTGCGCCCAGGGCCCTGGCACTGTTTCCAGCTGCCTGGGTCATGGCCAGGCCTGGCAGGGCGGTCCCTGGAGGGAGCGACTTGTCAAATTGGCAGCTGAGGTCAGAGAAATGGGACCGGCAGCCCGCACGGCAGCCTGGAGAGGGGTTGGGCCCCGGAAAGCGTGGCTGAAGAACCTCTGCTGGCCCCACCCCCGCCGCCGACAGAGGAAACTTCCAGCGACGGGAGGAGCAGAGCTGGGCAGCAAAACCAGGCGAGCCAGGCCTCGGGGTCCCTCGCGGGTGCTCCTCTCCTGCTCCAGAAGAAGCCTCTACAGCGCCCGCAGCTGCGGTCCTTAGTGTGTGCCACCCCCGCCCCCCGACTTCGTGTGTGCACAGCGGTCCGGGTTCGCTTACTTTCCAGAAGGCCCAGGTAGGAAGTAATCATTAAAAACATGTAAATAAGCTACCCCAGGAGCTTAATAGATTAGTCATTGACTTTTTCTTTCCTCTTGGATCTTAACCTTCTGTGAAATTAATCACCACATGGTTCAAGACAGCCACCAGAGACCAGCAAGCTCAATTCATGGCCTGAATGCGGAAGGACCCCCCTTCTTTACTCCCCCCCCCCCCACCGCCCCGAGCAGCCCTCCCATTGGATTGAATACGGCTAGTCTAGGGGCAGCCGGAAGCCCTGGCAACCTGCCTCTTGCTCCGTCATGTATGACATTGCCGTGACGTTGGCAACCCCTTGCCACTGGGTCAGCATGTCAGCCACACGCACTCCAAAGGGAAGGTTTCAACCTTGACGAGAGAGTGAAGAGGAGCAGCTTCCTGCTCTGCGTGGGGCCGCTCATTCCGCAGTCCCTGCCGGAGCCCCAAGGAGCATCTACAATATGCTGGGACTGGGTCAGTGCTGAGGACCTGGGGGTCAGCCCGATCGGCCCCCGCCCGCAGGGACACGGTGCAGCGGAGGCCCCCGCAACCACATCCTCCCAGCAGCACGGCCCCCACCTGTCCGCCAGGACAAGGTCAAGGCCAGGCTCGCACCTGGGCCCGGGATGCAGCTGTTGACCTCCCAAGCCACAAGGTCAAGAGGCGCAGGCTGAGTGCACAGCACGCCCCTTCCCTCTCTCCTGGCACCTAAGCAGGGGCTGCCTTCCAGGTCCCGTGGACCAGGGGCATGTCCCCTCTCCCCAGCCGGGGCGGCCGCCTCTGGGGCTGGGCGCCGGGACCGTACAGAAGACGTGCAGCCCGCAGCTGCACTGGCAGGAGAGCTGCGCGCCGCGGAGGTGCCAATTTGTGGCAGACGTCTGAAGAAGCTATTTCTAAAACAGCAATTACCAGAGGGGAGAACAAATCACTACTTACTTCAGAGACTTTCACACATGGAGAATCAGGGCCCTACAGAGTAATCAGGGCGATGTGTTTGCAAAACGGCATTATTTATACTGAAATATTGCGCCGAGAAAGGTCAGGAACAGAAATTGAAGGTTAGCGAGGAATAAAATACCAGGGTCAGTGTAATCGCTGGAAAGTCTGCAATGGCCCTTGATTACTGACGCATTAGACACATTTGAAAACTATTAAATAAATCCAGGCTGGTATCCAATGTCAGATTTCTAGGAAAAATGAGCTCAGTTGTCCAAACCCAGCAGCAGCAGCAGAGCGGGAGACCCATGGAGGGTCCCACTGAGCGCAGGAAGCGACCCGGAGACCCCGCCCACCCATCAGACCTCAGCAACCATATCATTGCGTTGCCAAGCAACGGCCCAGCCTCTCAGGGCTCCGCCCAGGGCCCCAGGAAATCGACAGCTGAGCCAGGACTGGGCAAGGGCAGAGTGGCTGGCAGGGACTTTGCTTTGGACCCCAGAACAGGATGTCGGCAGGCAGGAACCCCTGGCGTGGTGGGGCCAGGGCAGCGGGCCCTTCTCTACACGGTGCCCCTCACCCTCCTCGTCCCACCCCTTCCCACGGGAAAAGTGTGTCCTCCCCCAGCCATGACCATCAATTTAGTAATGCCCTCCACGTGTTGTGGGTGCACCCCCTTTTCTAATCTGATCCTCAAAACGCCCCATGAGGCTGAGAGAGAAAGATGCTCACTGGTGTGGAGGTGTGGGCCGCGGTGCTGGGAGAATGTGGGGCGGCTGGGCTGGGCCTCTGCTCGCCTCCAGACCTCGCCCGGGAAGCTCTAGGCCTCACACTCGGGAGGCCCGGCCTGCCGTGGCTGCCGACGCTGCCTCTCCACGTGCAGCGCCCGGCTCTGTTCCAGCCCAGCGCTGAGTTCACCCACGCACGCGTGCGCACACAGCGTCAGGCTGACCTGAGGCCTCCCGGCCCCCACCCTCTGTGCGTGAGAACACCGCACGCAGAGTGCCAGCCCAGCCGAGCAGGTGCCTCCTGCCAGGGCCCCCGTGTCCGTTACCGGAGCACGCAGACGTGATCCCTGAGCGGGACACCCCTGCTTCCACGGGGCCCGTGATGCTCCCAGCAGCCAGTGGGCTCACGGCAGCTGACCCGGTGGAATGGCCTGATGTGTCTGCTTGCAGCCTTTCGAGCTATTTTTAAACTCCTTCTGGGCACGGGAATGGTCTCGCCTCTGACTGCGGAAGGACACACTTCTCTCAAGGCATCTCAGCAAACCCCAAAATACCCGCGCATGAGGACCCCCACGCACAGCGCCCCTCGCACGTCACACTGCATGCCCGCCCTGCTCACAGGATGCCACCGGCCCCGCATGGCAGCGGACGGCAACCTGCCGCACCAGACGGCGGGCACCGCACGCCCACGGAGGTCCCCGCCGCCAGGCAGTCCTGGCCGCCTCTTGGAACCTGTCCTCAGCGCCGGACGCATTATTCCAAAGATCCTCAAGGGGGGTCTTTTTCACCCATTGAGGTTGGACACAACTTGGGGGAACAGCTACAAGCCAGTTGGAGCCAAGGCCGGGGTCTCAGGTGCAAGAACGAGGAACCACAGCTGAATGGCCCAGGGACAGGCGCACAGTTCCCCTTGGTGGTCAGGCGTGTGGCCTCTGGTCTCAGACCACCTGGGTTTTTGTTCTGAGCTCATAAACTATTACCTGTGTGACCTTGAACAGGTCACGACCCCCCTCGGAGCTCCCGAAGCCCCGCCTGCCGAGCCCGGGCACTGAGCGCGGCAGGCACGCCCGCGCATCCCCCCGAGGACGGAACGAGGTAACGTCCGTGAGCGCTACGAGCGGCCTCTGGCCCGTGGCGAACACTGTGACCATTAGCCCTTTCCATCCCCGCTTCAGGAAAGACACCCCCAGGCAGGCGCGGGCAGCAGCAACGCTGGGGCCCCTGGGGACCATTCTGCACAGGCGCCACCGACCACATGTGACCACTGGGACTGAGGAAGGGCATTTTTAGTTCTTGTGCATTTTAACTAATTTAAATTTACGAAGCCATATGGGACTCGTGGGGGCCGGATTGGACAGCCCAGCTCCACACAGTCGTCTCCAGAAGCGTCTCGCATTGAAAGCAGAAGAAGATTCTTCACGCAAACAAGCGCAGGAAACATGGGTTGCCGTTTCCTCCCCGGAAGGCCCCCAGTATTTATGAGCTGAGGAAAAGCCCTGAGAAGTCCTGTACCCTTACATTTTGTTCATCCTGATGTTCCCCAAATGTAGCTGACCACAGACTCTCTTTCCTGGGCAGGGGTGTACTGCAGAACACGCCAGAAGGAGAAGCTTGCGCCCCCAAGAACAATGAATGCTGTTTGGGCTTTGAAAAGCTTCAGAAGAAGGATTTACTTTTTATCTCTTAGGTCAGCGCTAACTAGTCCAGAGCCCGGGGGTCAGTGCTAAGTCACTCACATAGTCATTCAGCAAACACATGATGCGCACGACCTCATGCCAGCTCCCTGCTGTGCCTGCAGCCAAGCAACACCTGTTCCTTTTTACCAGGCTCAGGCGAGGTGTCCCCTCGTCCCAGACACAGCCGCGTGGGCTTGGCTATGTTTGCTCATACACAATCCCGTTCCTCTCTGGAGGGCCTATGCTTTTCATTTTTTATTAAATTTTATTGATTATGTTATTACAGTTCTGATTTTTCTCCCCTTGCTCCCCTCCACCCAGCACCCCCCACTCCCTCAGGCAATTCCCCCACCATTCTTCATGTCCATGGGCCATGCGTATAAGCTCTTTGGCTGCTCCATTTCCTACTCTGTATTTTACATCCCCATGGCTGTTCTGTGACTACCTGTTTGTGCTTCTTAATCCCCTCACCCCCTCACCCCTTCCCCCCCGCACCCCCTGCCACCTGACAACCATCAACACGCTCTCTGCATCCACAATTCTGTCTCGGTTCTCCTTGTTTGCTTAGTTTGTTTTTTAGATTCAATGGTTGATAAATATGTATTTTTTTGCCATTTTATTGTTCATAGTTTTGATCTTCTTTTTCTTAAATAAGTCCCTTTAACATTTCATATAATAACAGCTCGGGGATGATGAACTCCTTTAGCTTTTTTTGTGTCTAGAAAGCCTTTTATCTGCCCTTCCATTCTAAGTGACAGCTTTGCTGGGTAGAGCAAACTTGGCTGTAGGTCCCTGTTTTTCATTATGTTGGATATTTCTTGCCAGTCCCTTCTAGCCTGCAAAGTTTCTTTTGAGAACTCCCCAGTAGGTAACTCTCTGCTTTTCTCTTGCTGCTTTTAAGATTCTCTCTTTATCTTTGACCTTTGGCATTTTAATGATGATGTGTCTTGGCGTGGGCCTCTTTGCATCCATCTTATTTAGGACTCTCTTCTTCCTGGACTTGCATGTCTATTTCCTTCACCAAATTAGGGAAGTTTTCCTTCATTACTTTTTCAAATAGATTCCCAATTTCTTGCTCTTTCTCTCCTCTTTCCGGCAGACCTCTTGAAGTTGTCCCAGAGGCTCCTTACACTATCGTCTGTCTTTCAGATTCTTTTTTCCTCTTGTTGTTCTGATTGGTGTTTTTTGCTCCCTTATGTTCCAAATCATTGATTTGATTCCTGGCTTCATCCACTCTACTGTTGTTACCTGTAAATTGTTCTTTATTTCAATTAGTGTATCCTTCGTTTCTGACCGGATCTTTTTTATGCTGCTGAGGGCCTCACTAAGCTCCTTGAGCATCCTTATAACCAGTGTTTTGAACTCTGCATCTGAGAGGTTGCTTATCTCCATTTCATTTAGCTCTTTTTCTGGAGTTTTGATCTGTTCTTTCACTTGGACCAGGTTTCTTTGTCCCCTCAGTTTGGCAGCCTCCCTGTGTATTAGGTGGAGCTGCTTTGACCCAGTGTCTTGGTAGTGTGGCCTAATGGAGTAGGTGCTCTATAGGGTCCAAAGGCACAGCCTCCCCTGTCACCCAAGCTGGGTCCTCAAGGCCTGCCCTTCATGTGTGGGCTGAGGACACCCTCCTCTTGTAGTTGAGCCTTGGTTGCTGTTGGCAGGTAAATGGGAGGGACTTACCCAGGCCAGTCAGCTGCAAGGACTGGCTGTGATCACTGACCACCCACCTCCACCCTCCGTGGAGGATCAGCTGTGCAGGGCAGGGTGGTGGTGCTCCTACGTGGTCTGTAGTGTCCACTGGGTGTGCTGGCCCTGGGGTTTCCCGGGGGATGCATGCCAAGGCCAGCCCCCACCTGTGTTTTGCCCGGGGCACCCTGCCTGAGCTGTAAAGCAACCAGAGATGGCTGCTATTTGTGCTGGGCTCGGAGATTCCCAGGTGAAGCCAAGCTGTGAATCTAGGACGGCTGCTGCTAGTGCCGGGCCTGGGGCTCACTGAGGCCAGCGGTTGCGTGTTTGAGAGGATTTAGGAAGTTGTGAAGCAGGAGCCAAGACCAGCCATTCATATGGAAAAGCAGTGTGGGTGGGCCTGTAAGTTGGGTGGGGCGGAGTCTCTGCGGCTCTCCAAGGAGCGTCAAACTGTATCATCCAGGTTGGTGGAGTCTCAGATATGGCACCAGCTTGCCAGCTCTGTGACTCTGTGGAGGGAGGGTTTAGGAAAGGGACAATGGCCTCTGCGCGCCTTGATGCCAGACCCTTCAGTTCCTCCCCATGTGCCACTGGTGCCTTCAAGCTGCTACGCCGGTGCCAGAGCTCCGAGGTGAGCCTGTGTGTGGGTGCTTTAAGGGGAACTGCTTGGGGCTCCAGCAGCTTCTTCCACCAACTCTATCCCCGCTGGGTTTTGCAGCCAGAAGTTGTGGGAACTTACCTTCCTGGCACTGGAGCCCTGGGCTGGGGGGCCTGGTGTCGGGTTGGGACTCCACCCTACTGAGGTGACCCTCCCGACATTTTTACCCGCCACACGTGGGTGTGGGACCAGCCCGCCCCACGGCTGCACCTCTTCTACCAGTGGTTTCTTTAATTCTGTGGTTGTCGGACTTCCTTTCAACTCAATTTCTGACAGTTCTGAGTTGTTCTATATTTTAATTTTTTTTTATGTGGTCGTGCAAAGCAGTGAGCCATGTCTGCCTGCGCTGCCATCGTAACTGGAAGTCTGGCCCATGTATTTAAAAGCTCCCTGGTGATGCCACCGGAGCCAGGCTTGGAGCCGAAGGTGGGGGAAGCGGGGATGATGGGCCACCCACCCTCTGAGTGGAGAAGCCGCTCCATCTGAGTGGAGAAGCCAGCTCCAGCCCACTGACGACAGACTGGACCCACGTCCTCCCCCAGAGGCGTGGGCGGCGGCCCGGCCAGGGGGTGTGTGGAGCACACGTGCGGGCTCGGGACTGGTGCGGCCCACCCCGGTCAGCTGCGAGGGCACAGACATGGGGTGCCACGCCCGTCCACCTCCACCCAGCACAGGGACCCTTCGTGCATTTTAGGGGAGAAAACCCGATATTGGCACATCCTCAAGATGCCTAATAAAGCAATTGGCCCACGAGCCCGTGTGGCCCTATAAACAAAGCCCCAGATGCAGAAGTACGACCAGACATGCCAGGTCTGCTTAATGCCAAGCGGGAAATCTCGCTGACAGGGTGCTGGGACGCGGGCTCAGGAATAAAAGAGCGCCGGCGAGTCCCCCACATCACGAACAGCTCGGAGCACACCCTCAGGGCTGCTCGGCGCGACCCCGAGCCGGCCGAGCGCTCCCTCCCCCCCCCGAGACTGCGCTCCCCCAGGCCCGTGCATGCTCCCCAAAAGCACTGCAAGGTGCCTGGACTTTCCAGCATCTGAGGCCCCCCTGCCCCCCAGCACCACCGGGGACATTTGATGCCAGCCCTTTGGCACTAAACAGTAACAGAAATGCAGGCCCAGTGGCCTCTGTGCAGGGTCCCGCCAGGAATCCCTGCCTCCGCTGCCCCGTTCAATCGGACATCTGCGGAATTCCGTCCGTCCTCTGGGGGCCAGGCTCGGGGATGGGGGTTCCGTGGTCACACCCGCACCCCAGGGCACAGCCCACAGAGGACCCCTGCTCCAGGGCAGCACCTGCCCTGCACGTTAAGGAGAGACAAAGGAGAGAGGAGGAGAAGGCAGCCACATCTCGGGGTTCAAAACCGACGGGATGGACCATGCAGGAGGGACCCGTTTCAAAGGCCATTTCCTGGGTGCCAGAAATGAAGGTGTGCACAAACGGGATGACCGCCCAGAAGGCTGCCCAGTCACCTCTCGGTGTCCTGGGAAGGGACCAAGGAGCCGGGCCACACACAGCAAACCCTGTGGTCGAAGGGCACCTAGGAGTCTCCTGAGGTTCTTCTGTCTCAGCCACGTTTCAGGTCAGGACACGGGTGTCACCCGCAAGACTGGGAGGCAGGCGGAGGGGCCAGTGGCCTCTGTCCCGAGGGCCCGGACGCAGGTCACAGCCAGTCCTGCAGTCCCGCAGACCCGTAAGAAGACTCAGCTTCCCTCTCTGAATCAGGCCGCTGGCTGGGGCGCGTTGCCCAGTCCTTTTCGGTCCCAGTTACCCGCTGGTGCTCTTTCTTATTTGAAACACAAAATTATGTATTAACAAATATTTATCAAGTCTGTCACCCAGCGGTTCACACAAAGGAGGCGATTCATAAATATTGGATGGCTTATTAATTAGCGCCATTATTTCTGCCTCCAAGAGGCTCTGGGACACCATCTGCCACATCTGGGCCTGTCCTCGGCCGACCCCCCGCACCATCCGTTCAGTCAAGACGGGCTCTCGGGGCGGACGGGGTCCCTGGGCCAGTTCCCTGTGACAGCGTGTGTCCCACAAAGGAACAAGATGGCCCACACGGAACCAACAGGAAGTGGCTACCACCCCAACACGAGCCTGACCATCCTCCCAGAAACTTGAACTTTTCTCTTTGAACCCAAGTTACAGGAGGAGAAAAGAGTCCAAATGGAAGCAAGTAGCAAACTCTCTGAAAGGGTTTGCCACGTTTAATGGCATTAATCTGTCACCGCGTGCCGGAGGGGAGGCCGCATCTGTAACCCAGCTGGAATAACTACATATTGAACAGCCGAGACTTGATTTATTACCAATGAGATTTCACCAGCAAGCCACTATTGACAAATGGCAGCAATTTCAGACACCCCAGATCAATACCCTTTAATCGAGTCAAATCTCAACAAATTAAATTAATGCAACATTCCAAAAATCGCCCCAAACTAGACAAATGGGCATGTGTACAACTCCCCGCGTGGCTGGATGAGATGCCTGTCCCTGTCATGAGTCCACTGTGGAGTTTTTATCTATTGATTGAAAAATCAAGACGCACGTCAGGGCGATGTTGTCCAACGGTCCTGTCCAGGCCCTTCTGAGCCCTGTGGCAGGACACCCGTGGCGTGAGGGAGGGCAAGCACCGACAAGTCCGGGCCCCGCCAGGGACTACTTTGGGAACCAGTGTGTCCCCCTCGCTTCACGGGCCAGGAGATGATCGGCTTAGGGACCCTGGGGAACAAACATGAACCCCACGTCTGCCCCCGGTGACCCAGGTGAGCTTGGGCAAATCATGTGTAACTTTCTCATCCACAAAGCAGAGAGGGCACGCGTCATGGCCACCTCCGAAGTTGCGGTGACAGTCCCCAAAATGACGTATTTGAAAGACCCGGGACAGGTCGGGCACAGGAGCCCTCGGATGGTGACCGGCAGCTAAGGAGGCTGCCTCTGCCCCAGGGGCAGGGAAGGCCACGCCAGCCCCCGCGGCCGGACTGTCCCCAGGGAAGACACGGTCCCCGCAAAGCTGGAGGTTGGCCAGGGTTCACTTTGGAAACCCTCTTACGCCTGGAAGTTTCCAACGCCCCACGGGAGGCCTCGCCTGCTTACAAACTGGCATGAACCGTGGCCCCGTCTGTAGACGCTCCCGGAGGGCACTGGTCAGCAGGCACGGGCGTCAGAGGCTCGGCCGCAGCTCTGCCCCCCCCTGGCGCCCACGGGGCCCGGCCCCTGGCAGGCCCTCACAACGTCTCTGAGAGAACTGGGCGCAGAAGCTGGAAGGAGCCTCTTCTGCCGGCTCCAGATAATGACGTTCGGGCCAGGGCCCCAGGGGAGTGAGTGTTCCTTCTGTTTTCCATCCTTGACCTTGGCTCTTCACCCCCAACTAGACGGGGGGCTGACCCCTGGGCCCCAGACACCACTCTGACCCCACTTGGTTATAACTGTATGTGTTTCCAGTGGCTTCTGTAACAACTGATCCCAAACGTGGTGGCTTGAAACAACAGAAATACACTGTCTGACGCTCTGGAGCCCAGGAGTCTGAGACCCGGGAGTCAGCCGGCCACCAGCCCCCCAGAGCCTGCAGGGAAGGCCCTGTTCCTCCTTCTTGCAGCTTCTGGGCTCCAGGCGCTCCCTGGCTCGGGGCCCATCACTTGCATCTCTGCCTCCCTCTTCTCTGTCTGCAGCCCTTTCTCCCACAAGGACAATTGCCACTGGGCAGAGGTACCCCCCCGCCGGACCCTCCAGGATGACCTCATCTCAAGATCCTTAATGACATCTGCAAAGACCTCCTTTCCAAATACAGTCACAGCCACAGTTTCTGGGGGCATGGAAGTATCTGTGGGGGCTTGGGAGTATCTGCGGGGGCATGGGAGTATCTTTGGTGGCGTGGGAGTATCTGTGGGGGCGTGGGGGTATCTGCGGGGGCGTGGGAGTATCTTCAGGGGCATGGGAGTACCTATGGGGGCGTGGGAGTACCTGTGGGGGCATCTGCGGGGGCGTGGGAGTATCTGCGGGGGCGTGGGAGTATCTGTGGGGGCATGGGAGTATCTTTGGTGGCGTGAGAGTATCTGTGGGGGCGTGGGAGTATCTGTGGGGGCATAGGAGTATCTTTGGTGGCGTGGGAGTATCTGTGGGGGCGTGGGGGTATCTGCGAGGGTGTGTGTGAGTACCTGTGGGGGCATGGGAGTACCTGTGGGGGCATGGGAGTACCTGTGGGGGCGTGGGAGTACCTGTGGGGGTGTGGAAGTATCTGTGGGGGCATAGGAGTATCTGCGGGGATGTGGGAGTATCTGTGGGGGCGTGGGAGTATCTGTGGGGGCGTGGGAGTATCTTTGGTGGCGTGGGAGTATCTGTGGGGGCGTGGGGGTATCTGCGGGGGCGTGGGAGTACCTGTGGGGGCGTGGGAGTATCTGCGGGGACGTGGGAGTATCTGTGGGGGCGTGGGAGTATCTGCGGGGGCGTGGGAGTACCTGTGGGGGCGTGGGAGTATCTGCAGGGACGTGGGAGTATCTGTGGGGGCGTGGGAGTATCTGCGGGGGCGTGGGAGTACCTGTGGGTGTGTGGGAGTATCTGTGGGGGCGTGGGAGTACCTGTGGGTGTGTGGGAGTATCTGTGGGGGCGTGGGAGTACCTGTGGGGGTGTGGAAGTACCTGTGGGGGCTTGGGAGTACCTGTGGGGTCACCACCATTCAACCCACCACAAATGGCTTTCTTTCCCTCCACACATCAGGACCGCAGAGGCGACTTGTTACATCTGCACAATGAGTGATGAGCAAGGATCCGCTCCCCACGACAGCAGCCAGCAGAGGGACAGAGGGGTGGCAGCTGGCCTCGCCTGCCCCAGCACGGTCTCAGGGCGGGGACCGAGGCTGAGGCCTTGACAGCCCAGCAGGGAGGGCATCAGCCCCCCGGTACCAGGCCGGCCTAGGGCCCCGCTCCACCTGCTGAAATCAAGCAACGAGCTCACAGGAGGGCCCCCTCCCACGGCTGCCCCGCGTGGCCCCGCACCAGGGGGCGGCGGCACCAAGCCAGAGCGCCGGGACCCCAGCCTGGGCTCGGCGCCCGTCCCTCCATCACACACGCGCGTGTGTGATGTGCGGGTGCATGTGTGTGCAGGCCCATGCATGCGTGTTGTGTGTGCGGGTGTGTGCGTGTCTGTGCAAGTGGGCTTGTTCACGCGGGCTTCTGTTTGTATATTTAAGAGGCTGTAATTAGGAAACATTACCGGGAGACCTATATCCTCTTCAGGCCCACGATTTCCTGCCTTGTCAGAATATTACCACTAGAATTATGAGACATAAATGGGCTAGTTAACATAAAGTCCATAAACTATTTGTTCCTAAAGGAGCCCGTACACAAGCAAATCTGTCTCCAGGCTGCTGAGGTGCCCCTTAAAGAAGAAGGCTGTCTTCTCAACTGCAGGCAGCGAGGAGCACCCCCTGTCCTTGTTTCAGGGCGCCCCTGTGCTCCCTCTGCACACTGGGGGCTCTGGGGGTCCAAGGCACTGGGGCACAGCAACCAGGGAATTCTCCGTTGGGGGGCACCTGCCAGGGGCCGGACGGGGCGGCCCTGCTTCCTCCTCTGAGCAGGAGGGAACGTAATGCCCAGCCAGGTAAGGGCACCCGTCCGAAGCCGCCCAGCCAGTCCCCAGACCCAGTGCGTCCCAGCACAGAGGTCCCCACCCTGTGGCACGGGGGGAGGGCACAGTGGGCGTGGTATGGTTGCTGAACCACCATTTCTGGGCTCCCCCATGAGGCCCAGTGACGGGAGGCTGGGGGGAGGCTAGATCTTCATCTCTAATGAACCTTCTATAGTACGAGCAGCCAAGCCCCTAACTACACTCTGAGCCCCCAGGGGCATGGGGGGCATGTGTCCCTAGGGCAGCAGGTTTGTTCTCAGCCACCAGGCCAAGACTGGCCCCAGGGGAACTCTGCCCATCTCACGTGCAAGTTCTCCAGGATGCCCACAGACCAAGGCACCTCGGGCTTGCTGGCTGGCAGAGGGCATCAGGGGGACTCCAGGAACAGACCCCGGAGTCCCAAACCACAAGGAGACTCTGTCCTCCAGCCACGCCCGAGCAGCGGCTCTCGGAGGGTCACCTGCAGATGCCCGGGGCACTCAGGCTTCCCTGCCGAGGCCTGGGCAGGGGCAGAGCGCCCCTCGCAGCGTGGACGGGCTTCTTCCTGTTGTCACGGAGCGCAGGTCCTCTGACCAAGGCTCTCAAAGAGCATGCTGTCCGTGAGCGGGCAGAGCTCGTGAGCGGGGAGCAGGGTTAGCACCAAGCAGGTCAGACGGGCAAGGGCAGCGGAAGCTGAGGACTTGTGGCCTTACACATAGTTTCATTCATTCATTCTCTCATGCAAAAAGAACTTCGGAAGCACCTACTGTGTGCCAGGCGCTGCGTTAGTGCCTGCGATGCGGCCAGGAGCAAAGAGACATTCTCGCTTCTTGCCAGGAGCGCAGCCCGTGTGACCAAACAAGCAGGGGGTACAACAGCGAAGGGTGAGAAGCTGTGGGGGCCCCGCGGGCCCCGCAGGTAATGAGCACAGGCGTCCGGGGAAGTCCCCACAGCCGCCCGCTGGCCCTTCCTGAAGGCAACACTGGAGGAGAGCTGGGCTCCGTGGCTGGTAACTTCCACCCAGAGGGAAGGCTCCTAGGAGGCTGGGTCGCCTGCTGGGCGGACAGGGGGACTGGTCACACCAGCCCCAGGTGGCAAAAAGCTGGAATATTCCCTCTATCTATTTCTATCTCGGTCATCTCTCGTTTATCTATCCATCTGCTTATGTTGGTACGTATGTGTTTGTACATATGTATGTATCCACCCATCCGTCCATCTCTCCATCTATCCCTCCCTCCATCCATCCCTCCTTCCATCCATCCCTCCCTCCATCCCTCCCTCCATCCATCCCTCCCTCCATCCATCCCTCCATCCATCCCTCCCTCCATCCATCCCTCCATCCATCCCTCCCTCCATCCAACCCTCCCTCCATCCCTCCCTCCATCCCTCCCTCCATCCATCCCTCCCTCCATCCATCCCTCCCTCCATCCATTCCTCCCTCCATCCCTCCCTCCATCCATCCCTCCATCCATCCATTTCTCCATCCATCCATCCATCCATCCATCCCTCCCTCCATCCATCCCTCCATCCGTCCATCCCTCCCTCCATCCATCCCTCCATCCATCCCTCCCTCCATCCCTCCCTCCATCCATCCATCCCTCCATCCATCCATCCATCTGTCCATCCATCCATCCACTCATCCACCTGTCCATCCTTCCATCCACCCACCCATCCATCCACCCATTTATTTATCCACTCACTTGTTTTCCCATCCATCCATCCATCCATCCACCTGTCCACTCACCCATCTACTCACCATCTAGCCATCCAGCCATCCATCCATCTATCCACCCATCTCTTCATCCTCTTATCACTTAGTATCATTTATCTCTCATCTATCTATGAATCTATCAATCATTTCCTAGATAACTAGCTAACCATCGAATATCTGTCATCTGTCTATGTACCCATGCATCTATCTATCAAGAAACCATGAAATGCATACACATACATACCCACATATGCAAATGTATGTATAATAGGGAAACATAATTTGAATATAAAATGGAAACAGAAGCAGAAGTGAAACTCTTGCTCATATTTGGATCCATGTAGACATTTCTCCAGAACACAAAATATTTTGTATCATTCTGTTCTGCTAAAATTGCAATAAAGGAATAAGTCAATCATTGCATATGGCTCCTCCCAAAGAAGCAAGTATTCCCGAAAATAACTGGGGCAGGGTTACCCCGATTAACAGAATATTCTAGACAAAAACAGAAATCACCTATGGAAATGATACTACGTACAATTTCAAAATTCTCCAAAGATTGGAACTGAAATGTGGTTCCAAATGTTCCTCTGGCGTGGACGGTGGTAAAGGGGGTGGCGGCACGAGGGACGGTGGCCCCGGAAATGGCCGTGTCTTCCTCTGCGGCCCGGCAGCTCCGGGGCCCCGCTCGGCCCCCACCCCTCGCAGCCCTCTGCCTGACAGAGCAGGAAGCCAGCCCCGTTCTGGAGCCTGCTCTTGTCTGGGCGGAATTAACCGGAATTTACCACAAAAGGCCGACTTGGAGAGCTGGTCACGGGGTGTTTTGGATCCTAATTTCCTGTTTCTTAAGCAACATCTTTCATGAAGAATTCTTTGTTCCTCGTCCCTCACCCAGAGCCTCCATCTATTGTCAATGGCATTCCTGGCAACCTCGGATACCCCCTGTCCCCTGTCAACAGCCGAGGGTCTCCTTACTCAGCGTCCCCCTCCGACCCCCTCCCCCCCGCCGCGCGTCACCAGGGGCCGCTGGGTGGCCTCCTCTCCCAGGCCGCTCTCCCCATTCTCAGCTCCCTGCAGAGCCCAGGCCCTACTTCCCCAGCCGGATGAGCCCGCCCCCTCCCTGGAAGCCACCCCGCCCTCTCGGTCCCGGACTCCCACTCTGACATAGGCAGGGACGCTGTGATGCGCCTCAGCCTCACCGTGGCTGCGCGCTAGTCCTAAACGGGGTCCCGCCTGCGCGCCGAGGGGCTGACACTGCTCAGCGCCGGGAGGCACCAGCATGGGGTCTGGCTTTACCTTGGGTCCCCAAGATCTCCAGTTTGGTTTGAAACGTTAAACATGAAGCATGGAGGTTAGACATGGACTTGGAGTCCCGCAGACAGAGGTTCAAATCCCAGCCCCACTCAAGTGGGTGACCCTGGCCTGCTGACCCTTTGTCCGCCCCATTGCAGGGTGCACCAATAAGGAAGAATGAGGAGGGCCCAGGTGCCCCCACCCGAGGCCCAGCTAACGCACAGCATGTGGGAGGGAGGTCGGGAAAGGTCAAGGGCACGGCAGATGAGAAGGAAAACAGCCCGGAGGTCGCAGGCGCCAGGAGCCAGGTCAGCCTGCAGAACGCAATGAGGTGTCTCAGCCCGAGTCCGTCCCCCCCCACGCAGCCGCTTCTGAAATATGAGCGTCGCCTGCGCCAGCAAAGCCCACTCGCATGCGCTCCAGCCGGGGACTATTTATGGAGCCATCCCCCGGCCAAGGGAGACTTACGAGCCACATAAATACAAAGGATAATTCTGCAAATTCCAAGTCGTGCTAACAGGCTGCAAATCAGAGCTTGGGCTGGGTCCCAGACACACAGAGAAAGTGTGATTAAGTGTGACTTTTTAAAGTTTTGTTTGGATTTATTCCTAAAATCTCCTTCAACCCAGAGACTCGGGCTGCTGGCTGGCCCTGTCGTGAATCAGAGGCACGATGTGAGCCGTGACCAGAAGGCGGCCAGGAAAAAGGAGACTCGCTAAGCAGGCTGGACGCCCTGCAGAGGGAGGATTGGGGAGGGCCTGACCGTGGGCCAGGAGGTGCAAACGCCTGGGGGAACCTCGTGCCCCCCAGGGCCCGCACTTGGCAGAGGCCCTTAGGGCGCCCCCCGGGGCCATGCAGATGGCACACCTGGCCCTGGGGGTGGGGCACCTCAGAGATGCGGGAGCCTCAGCTGACACGCAGCCTTGTGGCATAAGGAGATCGCTGCGGGCAGGGCCGAGTCCCCCGGGGAGGCAGCTCCTCGCTCTCTGCCCAGGGTCTGGGAACGTTTGCCCCTGGGACCAGGGTCTGCCCTCTCCAGCACCTTCCCCGTGGGCGGCAGGCAAGTCCAGGGGGCGACAGGGTCCTCCGGAGACGCTCCGAGCTGGGCCCTGAGCTTTCTCTGTGAAGTGGGCACTCGGTCTTCCCACCCAGCCACCGCCGGGACCCACCAGGGCCGAGATGACCCACAGCGCCCATCCTCCTGACGGTAGCAGGGAACACAGTTCAGCCCCCGCCCAGCCACGCAGCTGCGCTCACTTTCCCCGTTTAGGGGAGGGAACCCGCCACGCAGGGAGTGCCTGACTTTCCTGGAGACAGCTGAGGTGAGCGACCATCTTCCGTCTGCTTCCTGCTCACACCTTGGCCCCTGCCAGTCCCCTTTTGTGTTGCTGGATTGTGGGAGGCCACATGAATCACCCCTTTTTCTGTTCTGTGTTTCGGAGGCTTTGATGTGTGGGGCCTGACTGACACTGGGCAGACCGCGCCTCCCAGGGCCACCAGCTCCCAAGGACAGCACGCAGCTCACCCTGGCATGTGCTTTTCAAACGCAGACAGGCCGAGGCGGAGCCCTGGGTCACTGCCGCCCTGCCCACTCCGGGCGGGCCCCAGAAGGCCAGGGGCGGCCTGACGCCCCATAGCCAGCCGAGCCTGTGCACGCCGGCAGGTCCTGAGCCTCTGACTGTCCATCCATCCTTCCCACAGAAGCCACACCAAAGGGTCCCACCTTGCCACATCTTCCTCCCGCTCCCTCTGCCTCCTGACCAGCCTGGTGCTTCCCCGGTGGCCTCTCTGGCCTGGTGTGTCCCTCCCTTCGGCAGCTGTGCATTACAAACTGCCTTTCCAGGGGCAACTGTCCCCTGATCCAATGGTCTCACCGCCCCTGGACAGTTCTAAAATCTGCATTTAAACCAGGAATAACCAGACCTGTGGGGACATCTTCACCTTCTCTCGGTTGGGTACACTCTGCTGCCACTCCGTGACCAAGGAGACTGTGGCAGGCTGTGGGGACCTGGCCCCGGGGATACGGCAGGTCCAGTCGGTATTGGGGGGTCGGGGTGGACATGAGCTACAGCCCCACCCAGCCTCTCTGGCAAGAAGGTGGCACTGCCCCTCCACCCCTTTGTTACATTTCCAGCTTCCTCAGAACCAGGGGGCCCCCAACACCCTCCACTCTTTGGAGACCTGCCCCCTGGGGGAAGGTGTCCCCATTCCAGCTCCTTAGGACTCACACTTCTCCTCTTTCCAGGGACAAGGGGACTGTGCTTGCCCACCCATGAGGTAAGGAATGACCACGTAACTTTCTTTGGCCAACGAAATGAGTATCACTTCCAGGCGGAGGCCTCCAAGGGCTAGTGTGAGGCCATCCAGAACCTTCTTCTCCAGCCACAATTTAGGAAGCACATGTTGATGGGGTGCAATTCTGAGTCCCTATGTGGAGAGATTTTCATTCTGGAGTGTTCTCAGGTAGTCCCCTACCCCGCGTACAGAGAAACAGAGCCATGCACCAGGCAGTCCTGGGTGGGAGCTGTTTGTCACCACACCGTAGCCCAGCCTGTCCTGACTAACATAGGGGCAGGCAGAGGGCTGAGGTGGCCCCCGGGGACTCCTGGCTGGTGGCCTCCAAGAGGACTAGGTGCTGGGCACTTGCAAACAGAAGAAAAAACATCAACCATGTCAGGTGACTGCATCCGAGAGACAGCCTCACCTCCCAAACATCTGTCACCTGAACTGCCTGCCTGCAGAGAGAGCACTTCTTAAAAGTTTTCCAGCCCTGGCGGGTGTGGCTCAGTGGACTGAGCATCGACCTGTGAACCAAAGGGTCGCTGGTTCGATCCCCAGTCCAGGCACCTGCCTGGGTTTCGGGCCAGGTCCCCAGTTGGGGGTGCGCAAGAGGCAACCACACAGTGATGTTTCTCTCCCTCTCTTCCTCCC
Source organism: Furipterus horrens (assembly GCF_987537825.1). Classification (NCBI taxonomy): domain Eukaryota; kingdom Metazoa; phylum Chordata; class Mammalia; order Chiroptera; family Furipteridae; genus Furipterus; species Furipterus horrens. Next base: position 2,654,466 of record NW_028327173.1, read on the forward strand.
TCCCTTCCCCTCTCTCTAAAAATAAATAAGTAAAATCTTTTCTAAAAAAACAAGTTTTCCTTGTGCGCCCCCACGCATTATTCACAGAGCGTCACTGTTTTCTTTCCCATAAGATCTTACGCATGTTTACAGCCTTTGCATAAAGAACTTTAGCTTCTCATCATATCGATTTTACCACAATTAATTTTTAATGTGTTTTCCAGAGTGTTGTATGCATACAGGCCGAGATACCGCACCATATATTAACACGGCCGTCTCCACGCTGAAGGCGGGTTATTAAATGAGGGTTAATTTATTAGCGCTTCTTAGGGTCCGATGTTACCCCAGTTACCATTCGCATTTTGCCATTTACGCCTCGGAATGGGATAGGACACCGATAATCGACGAAGTGTGATTACATTCGCCAAACGGAACCCTGGGGACGTCGGCTGAATTCTAATAATGGCTGGACTGTCTAGTGGGACAGACTCCCAGGGAGGCTCAGGGCCCGCTGTCTGGAGCCACCTGCTACCTAGAGCTGGGCGCCGGGGTCACACACCCAGCCCTGGGCCACGGCCGTAGGCTCATCCCCTCTGATGAGGGTGCAGATGGCGCCTCCTGGTTGCCAAGTTCATGGTTAGAGGAGAAAGCGGACGGCGGGCTCGCTGTGGCGGCACCAGGGACGGGGAGCGCCCCCGGACGTGAGCCCCTCAGCGTCGTGCCATGCCTCCCGCGGGGACCTTCCCGACACTAACCTGCTGCCTCGATTAGCTTTGAAGGCCCTGTTTGCTCTGCCTTCAAATCAATGTTCACGGAAAATACGCTTCTCGAATGTTGTCAAGCACGTGCCCCCAAAATGGGGATGTCACCTGTTGCTCTGCAGGGGAAATGTACTCTGGGGAATTGGGGTCCCTGTGCGGTCTCTGGGGGGCATCGGTGCTTGGCTCCTCAGGTTTGGGGACCACGCCCCGCCCAGCAGGAAGTCACAGAATCACCCTCCGCTCCTCCCGGGAGGAGCAGCAGGCCGAGGCAGGAAAAGGTAAGTCCCTCCCGCGGCTGCGGCTGTGGGGGGGGTACTGGGGTGGGCTGCCTGACCTCCCCGCCTCCGTCCCCCACTGGCCCTGGGGTCATACCGCTTCCCTCCGGCTTCCCGGAACCCCCAACCCTGCCTTCCCTGTGCCTGCCCTTTTCCTCCCTCCAAATGGAAATGGAGCGGCCAGGGGGCAGGGGGTGGGGGCGGTGTCTGGTCCTACACAACCGCCTTTGCAGAGGGCAGCAGAACTAATTTAAGCTAGAGTGGTAAGGACTAGTGGCGGCTTCACGGGCGTTCCCTGCTGGGGCAGTTGTGTCCTTTCCCCGCTGGGGACGGTGCAGGGCTCACCAGGGACACTGCCCAGTGGCCGCAGCTGACGGGGATGCTTGCCTTGGGCCTCCTCGGGGAAATAGAGCAAACCCGCCAGCAAGGGGGGGGGGGTCCACAGGGAAGCTCCTCCTCAGGCCAGGGGGTACCCAAGACCCGGCAGCATCTGCGAAGGAGCCCAGATGCACAGGGCCCAGGAGCCAGGCAGGCTGTGCCCAGGCCCCCGGTGCTTCCGGCTCATGCCCGGCGGGGGCGTCAGGCTCCAGGCCGGGCTGCTCCTCCTCCTCCTCCTCCTCCTCCTCCTCCTCCTCCTCCTCCTCCCCCGCGCCCCGGGCAGCCGGCAAGGCCCCACCAGTCTGGCCCGTGTGGGATCCAAGGCGTGACTGAGTCTCGCGGGCAAACAGGGAGGGCTGGGAGGCGGGGACCACTGAGCTGATGGGCCACAGTGGGGACGTTAATGGGGTGAGTCTGCCCGGCTTAAACCAAAAGCACGTCCCAGCAAGCCAGCCTGCAGGTCCTACCGGGTCTCAGCGAAGCTGGGGATTCCCCTCGGGCTGCAGCCTGGCGTGACCCTCCTTCAAAAGTGCAAAAGCAAGTGAGGAGGTGGCTCTGTGTGTGTGTGTGTGTGTGTCTGTATGTGTGAGTATGTATGTGTGTGCATCTGTGTGTGCATCTGTGTGTGTATGTGTGTGTATCTCTGTGTGCATCTCTGTGTGTATCTCCATGTGTCTCTGTATCTGTGTGTGTCTGTGTGTGTATCTCTGTGTGCATCTCTGTGTGTATCTGTGTGTGTCTCTGTATCTGTGTGTGCATATGTGTGAGTGTGTGTATGTGTGTGCATGTGTTGCATGTGTGTGTTTGTGTGTGTGTATCTGTGTATGTGTGTATGTGTCTGTATCTGTGTGTATCTGTGTGTATGTGTCTGTATGTGTGAGTGTGTATGTGTGTGTGTGCATCTGTGTGTGTATGTGTGTGTATCTGTGTGTCTCTGTATTTGTATGTGTGTATGTGTGTATCTGTGTGTGTGTGTGTGTGTGTGTGTGTGTGTATGAGTGAGGGAGAAAGAGAGGGAGGGAGGTACAGAGCACATCTGTGTGAGCCAGGCTCTGGGAGAAAGAGCTTTGACATGTTCTGCACAGGCTTCCTGGTCTCCGTGGACTTAAACTTGGTGGGTGGAGGAGTGGGGGAGATATCATGAGATACAGAATTCCCGCATGCCTGCCATTGGTCTTACCAAGGTCATGTGGATTCCAGGCCCCCTCCCCCCCAGCTGTGAAGGTTCTAACTGCCTCACCAGGACCATGTAAGGGAAGGAGCACAGGACAGGAGTCCTGGTCACTTTTAGCAACTGAATGAAGTTGAGAAAACACTCCTCATGCAGCCTCAGTTTTCAGACTGAGTCCTGGGAGGGTGGGGTTCTGCCGAGCATCCCCGTGGGCTCTGCTGGGGCTCCCTGTCCAGCAGGTGGGCAGCTACCCTACCTCCTTCGAAACCCTCACCTTAAACCAAGGCAGCTCTGTTTTCTTAAATGTGAGCTCAATCAGCTAAAGACTTCTTTTGAAAACACCGAAACTGAATAATTTCTAAAGTCCTTTCCAGTTCTAATGTCAGGCAGAAGTAGCTGAAGAAACGGGGTAGGTCCCCCCAGATTTCTCTGGGCAGCAAAGCAAGTCCAGAACATTCCACAATCCAGCTGAGCCCCATGGGGATTCGATCCTGGCCTCCGTCACTGCTCCCTGCCTGCCACCTGCAGGTGCCAGCTCAGCCTCATCCTGGAGTGCTCAGCCCCCAAGGGCCCTGTCTCCTCCCCCACTACCCTGGTGCCAGGCTGTGCAAGGCAGGAGGACTATGAATTCAGCACGTAGTAGGTGTTCAGTAAATGTCTGCACAATGAATGGACAAATGCCACCTCCAGGGTCCTGCTCTCAACCTGCAGTGGCCAGGACCATGTCCTCCCAAAGGTGTCCACATCCTCTGGGCCTGGGGACATGGTACAGTGCATGGCCAAGGGGCTTGGCCAATGTAGTTAGTCAAGCACTTCACCATCGGGGCTCAGACTCATCACAGACACTCGTGTAAAGGCCACGAACTTTCTCTGGCTGGAGCAGGGTGGAGGGGAGGCAGGGCAGGGGTGGGGAGAAGAAACCTAGCGTGGAAAGAGCTCACCGTGCTATCAGGCCTCAAAGGAGGAGAGAGGGTCCCAGCCGGGCTCACGCAGGAGGCCTGAGGCGTGCAGAGCAATCCTAGCTGACAGCCCGCAGGAGAATGGCACGTCAGTCCTACAACCACAAGGAAACGAATTTGCCACGGACTCCAGCCAGGGCAGGGGTCTGCTCTCCCAGGGTCACCCCTGTTCCTTAGGTGGTCTCCTCTGCACGCTGCTCAGCTCGAGCTGCAAAACAAAGCGCCGCAGACAGGGAGCCTTAGACACCAGAGACGTATTTCCCGGAGCCCTGCAGTCTGCAGATCTGAGCTCACGGTGTTGGCAGGCTGGCTCCTTCTGGGGCCTCTCTCTTTGGCATGTAGATGCCTGTGTCCTCCCTGGGGCCTCACATGGTCTTCCCTCTGTGTATGTCTGTGTCCTGGTCTCTTCTTCTTAAAAGGACGCCAGTCCTACTGACTGAGGGCCCACCCCAGTGACTCATTTTACCTTAATCGCCTCTTTAAAGGCTCTGTCTCCAAATTAAGTCACCTTCTGAGATACGGGGATACTTCAGCACATAGATTTGGGGAGACACATTCAGCCCAGAAACTCTGTAACACCAGATGCCACGTGGCACGCTTTTATCTAGAACGAACTCCATACACATTATTTACCAGGTGAGTAGTGCTTCCTCATTCAATTACTTCTCAAGAGCTCCTCTTTTTCTAAATATTTTTGCAAAGCCTTGTTATGTTAGGAGGCTTAAGGAAGAAAAAGAGACAAACAGCCCCACTTAGAGTTTGAGTGTGAATACAGTAAAATCTCATTAAGTTGGGTCCACTGGAGGAAAGTAGCCAGGTAAGGAAAGGCTTCCAATGGAAGATAAGTTCCAAAGTTCCCTCGTAACCCATGACCTGTCCTTATCGTGCAGAGAGAACCCACCCCAAGGATCAGATACGAATCACTTGCGATCAGAAGCATCACTCAGGTGCAAAGAGTGTGCGCATGTCCTTGATAAAGTGCCCTGATCAGATGAGCACCTTGCCCTTTCTGGCCACATTCCTCCTCCTGCTGTTGGACCCGGTCTGCCTTGTGGGGCAAAGGTGGACGTTGGGGCCGTCCATGATTTAAGGGAAACCGCGTTGGGCCGACACCTGACCCGTGCTGCGTTTTCCTCGCCACGCACGCCCGAGCGGATCTCAAGAGACTCACCAAAGCAATTGCTGGCTAGGATGCCACGTCACGTGAAAGTCTGGACCAAAACACAGATCGTGTGTAATTAATTCAACGCGTCCCTTTGAGGTAAAACAAAGGGAAGTACAATCAGCAACAGTAAGTCAGAAAGTATTTTCTTCTTTTAAGTGAACAGGGAGCATGGCTTTCAATGGAGCCAAATTCAACTCTCCCAGGTTTCACCTGCCATTAAACGAGGTTATCAACTCCCAGAGCAGCAATTAAATGTGTCAGCAAAGCTACTTAGTGCCACTGAAGCACTTAATTTTCATTAAAAAGATGACATTGCACGCAATTATCAAGGACAATCCACACGCACGGGTATTTATATTCGTAAGGACAGACCGTGACATGGAGAAGCCTAAATTACCCGGATCTCTTTCCTGGCCTCCTCCTCAGTGAGGCTGCAGGTGGGCGGGCCCTCAGCACCTGCTCCCCGGCTTCCCATCAGGGCCACGTGTGGGGTGCTGGCCTCCCGGCGTCACCCGCCTCCACACGCTCCCAGGCTGACATGAGTCCCTGAGGTGTGACTCAGCAGCTTTCATTATGAACCGATTTCCTGTGCTTATAACCCATTTAACATGGGCTCCTTCATTGAAAACCACAGCTTGATTCAGCACTCTGTCACCCCTCCACCTCTTGTCACTCCCCGCCTGTGAGGCTTCACAGCCGATGATAACAAAGTAGGGAAGTCGGAAGCCCGACAGCAGCCAGGCGCCTCACCAAGGGCAAGGCCAGATCTGTCTGCCGCAGCGCCAGGAGCTACCACCCACGGGCCAAACCCGGGCCCCAAGCCAAACGCTTACCCCGACCCCAACCCCTACCACACCCCAACGCCAACCCAAGCCCAATCCTAGCCCCAACCCAACCCTAACAAACACTAACCCTAACCTGAACTCTAACCCTAACCCTAACCCTAATCCTACCCTAACCTAAGCCCTAACCCTAACCCATACCCAAATCCTATCCTGACCCTGAACCCAAGTCCTAACCCAAGCCTCACCCCCAACCCCACACAGTGGCCCTGATGGGAAGACGGGGAGCAGGTGCTCAGAGCCCACCAGCCGGCAGCGTCGCTGAGGAGGAAGCAAAGACAGATCTGGGTGACTGAGACAGCCCTGTCCAGGCATCGCCTCTCTGCTGGGCCAGGTAGGGCCTCCAAAGGTGCCACACATGTGGATGGTGACGACGTGCCAACTCCACGCAGGGTCCCGAGGTTGGGGCGGGGCGGGGTGGGGGGAGGCATCAGAGGCCCTGCGTCCTAGAGGTCTCGGTCTCCCGCGAGAGGCAGACCCGTAGGGAGAGGAGAGCGGCGTGGCCGAGTGGCGCTGTCACGGCAGCCAGCGTCCGGCTCTGAGACTGCGCTCACACTTTAGTTCACCTCTGCCCTGAAACCAGAGCCATGGTAGGTGAAATGTGAGCCTGGACAGTAAGAAAGTCACGGCAAGCTAAAACAAAGAAGCAATGGGCAAATATCTCCGTGGACCAGAAAAGGCACTAAAATGCAGAACATTGGCAAAACGCCGGCCTGAACTCCAGGCAGGCAGTGTGGTCCCACTCCTGGGGCGAAATACGACCAAAAGTACCCCAAAGAGCACAGGACATGGGAGCCAGGCTCACTGTTACACCCCTGCGGTGACGGTTACGGCCACAATACAGCTTCACAACCAGGCACAAAGGACATCTTCCCAGGCCCCGGGGGAACGGGAGCCCCGGTCGCTGTCCAGCGAGCTGGTGCTGAAACTGGAGCCTCGTCCCCGCAGACAGGGAGGGATGAACTCAGAAACCAAAGAAAGCAGACCTCCCGTTCTCTCACTCAGAAGGAACTTGCAAGCCAAAATCTCAGAATCATGCCGGAGCGAATGCCAAGAAAGCCGACAAACAGAATCCCAGACTGACAAGTAACATGAATTCGCCGAGGATAAAATTAACTTTATGGAGCAGTTTGACAAAGATCTTTTAAAAATGAGCTTCTGGGGTGCCCAAAGAAAAACAAAGGAATAGCTTCCGTCTATGAAAAAGAAATTAAGAAATATAATCCCAAAGTTAAATAAATAAAATGAGTGGATATAAATAAAAAATAACCCATTAAATTTTGAAAAATGAAAACATGGGCACCGAGGGGAAAAAAATAGCTTCAAAAGCATGAATCAGTTCAGTCTTTCGAGAGAGCAATTTGGAAATTCAGTCAACATTTAACATTAATGATGCCAGGCCCTGTCCTAGGTTCTGAACATTCAGTGGTGAAGAACGCAAAAACCCCGGCCAAGTCAGGGGACATGTCCACCTCATGGGGCTGTACCATCCAAGTAGGGGACAACTAGATGGTGAGAGGTGACATTAGAGAGTGAGTCATGTGGGCTCCAAGTGAGCCTCCCAGCGGAGGGAACAACAGCATGGTGGGAGTGGGCCCGGGGCGAGCGTGAACCAAGTGTGGATGGACCAGAGCCCAGAGGAAAGACCCTGGGGGTCCCCAACACTCAAGAGTCGACAAAATCAGAAGCAAGAAAGAGCAGCGGGGACCAAGAGGCCACCAGGAAAGTGAGAGGAAGAAAATCAGGAAAGGGACGTCCAGCTGACGTCTGAGCAGAAGAGAAGAGAAGGGAGTGCTCCTGAGAGTCACAGCTGGTCGTTGGTCAGGGAAGAAGACGATCAGAAAGGACGTGGGTTTCGCTGGTGGCATGGGGACAGAGGTCTTGTGGGGGGTGTCTGAGAGGAGAGGAAGGGATGGGAAGCCTCCCACCTGGAGGCCTGGGAGCGCCGTGATGGCGGTGATGCTGGCGGGACGGAGGGCCGGGCGTTCCTTTCTCTGAGGCGGGAGAAGCTGGCGGCAGGAAGGGTGAGATTTCCGGACGCGTGGGGAGGTGGGCTCAGACAGGGGTGCGGGCGATGAGGCAAAGATGCAGACGAGGGGGAGGTGGCTGCTTGTAGGAACGAGGGCGGCCGCTGCGTGACGGGGCGGAGAGGTTCAGGGGTGGGCAAAGCCGTCCGGGAGAGAGCCCTGGGAAAGGCGTGACCGCGTGGCTGCGGACGTTAGGTCCTGAAGCTCGAATGACACTAGTCAGCACACATGTGACCAGGACCAGTGTCCTCCTCGGCCAGCCGACGCTGATGAGGGCCACCAGAGAAGACACCTCCCTCCAGGTGCTTCTGACTCTGTGCATGTGGCCAGGGGCTCCCAGACCCCAGGGAGGCAGCTGGAAGCAAACACATGGCAGCCAGGGTGGGTGCGAAGAGCTGGCAGGGGGACCCAGGGCCCCGGACGGTGCCAGCAGCATCTGCTGCAGCCGAGAGGGCTCCGCGTCCCTCCCCCTCTGCGTCCCTCCCCCCCCCCGCTGCGTCCCTCCCCCCGCTGCGCCCCCCCCCCCCCGCTGCGTCCCTCACCCGCTGCGTCCCTCCCCCGCTGCGTCCCTCCCCCCCGCTCCGCGTCCCTCCCCCGCTGCGTCCCTCCCCCCGCTCGGCGTCCCTCCCCCGCTCGGCGTCCCTCCCCCGCTCCGCGTCCCTCCCCCCGCTCCGCGTCCCTCCCCCGCTCCGCGTCCCTCCCCCGCTCCGCGTCCCTCCCCCCGCTCCGCGTCCCTCCCCCGCTCCGCGTCCCTCCCCCACTGCGTCCCTCCCCCCGCTCCGCGTCCCTCCCCCACTGCGTCCCTCCCCCCGCTCCGCGTCCCTCCCCCCGCTCCGCGTCCCTCCCCCGCTCCGCGTCCCTCCCCCACTGCGTCCCTCCCCCCGCTCCGCGTCCCTCCCCCCGCTCCACGTCCCTCCCCCACTCCGCGTCCCTCCCCCGCTCCACGTTCCTCCCCCACTCTGCGACTGGGACCCGCCACACAACCCATCTCCCAGGGACTTGGTCAGCTCCCCTGGCCCAGGGAAAGGCAGGAAATCACTGCTCTGTCCTCCCTCCCAGCAGATCCGGACTCCACTCAGGGAAGGCAGGACCAGCCCACACTCACCCTCAGAGACGGTGACCAAGGATTAGACAGGCTGCAGGCGTCCCAAACCCGATCCGGGCTCCTTCACCTCCCGCTTCTTCGCTTTTTTATCTAAACTGGGGCTGCGCGGGACCCCAAACATGAGTGAATCAAATCGCCAAGCCCAGCCCGGGCCGACTTCCTCTTTGGATTCAGAACAAACCACCTGACCCTTCAGACCCCGAGCAGGCCCGGCAGGGAGGTGGGACCGGCCTGCCCGGGTGACGAAGCGATCATATAGCCCCCAGGCTGTCTCCGGTCCCGCGGGCATCCGGGCCGGGGCCTCCGGCTCCTCTCTCACGCAAAGACTCAAAATTTATATCGCTAAGCCCCGAATTCAGACGTTCGAGTCTCGTCCTCTGCACCCAAGTTTTTCTTTCTGTGCGGAGCCCCCTGAGTTGGCTTCAGGGGGCAGATGCCTGGTGTGGTTCTGCTCCTCTGTCCCCTCTATTCATTCGTCCACTCAGTGACTATTTGTTGAGTGCCTACCAGGTGCCATGTGTCAGCCTGGGGCCTGGGGGAGCGGAACAGCCACCAGGACTGACAGGTGTCCTCACGGGCCTCCCATGCAACATCAAGCCACCCAGCCCTGACCTCCAGGGGTCGCTTTCCTGTAACTTCTCTACAAGTTATCAGTGCAAGACGTCCCTGAGCGTGGACGACGCACTTGCCACGAGCAGCCACCGGAGGGGACACAGGTCAGAGAGCGAGGAAGCAGGAGTCACGTGAGGACCAGCGCAGAGCGCTCATGGCACCTGGGAGGAGTGGGCAAGTCTCCAGCGCGGGGCGGCTGCCATGGGAAGGATGACGCCCGTCTCTGTGGCGATGCCTGCGGACACACACGTGTCGGTGCTGAGACCGTGTGTGACTAACGAACGGCTGCCCCTTGGCAAGGGCACACTGGGCGCCAGGCGCTGTGCTCACACTCACAGCGCTGATCCCTCCAGGGACCTCCTTTGTAGGAGCGTGTGACAAAGGCCGTCACAGCAGCAAGTCCGAGGGCTCTCCTGTGAGCCCACGGCTGTGACGTCCTGCCCCGTGACCCCCGCTCTCATGCCGTCCCCCAGTGCAGGCTCAGGCCAGGGGCCACCGGGGCAGTCCACGGGGTGATCTGGGCTGTACGGGAAGCTGGATGTGGGGCTCCTCACTCCAAAGGAGGAAAGGTAGCCTTCTGGGGGTCCTCTGGTGATGATCAGTAGCACGAATGGAATTACCAGCAATTATCTTCTGAAACCACGACAGAAACGTAGGCACCAAGGAGTGCTGAATCCTCCCCAGTTCTGTGACGCAGGCCCCGTGAGCTGAGACCAGCAGACTTCCGATGCGGCTCTCACTACCCCCAGCGCGGGCGTCCCCGCCGTCCCCAGCTCCTGCTCAGAGCAGTGAGAGGTGCCCGAAGAGACCTCCCTCCTTAACACCTTCGCCCGCTCTGTCTCGGGCCACAGTCCAGCTGCGATCAAGTTCAATGAACTGTTGGCCCCAAATCAGATGGGGACACTCCCCGGGGAAGGGCCGGCTGCTGAGATAGGGGGCCCCCAGCCCTTGCTAACTGAACTTGCTGGTGGCTATGTGATTGCTCCACGCTTTCCGCATTAAGCTCCGGCCTTCGTGAGCCAGGAGACGGAGCTGGCACCCAGGCATCGAGGCCGCTCCATCCCCCAGACGATCGGGAGCTCCCCGGGCCACTCAGAGGAGACCCCACACCCTCGAAGAAAGGGACTGAGGGACTAAAGCTGAAAGGGGCCAGGGCACTTCTGCTGTCCCTCCAGGTCTGTCACCCCCTGGGTCTCCCAGCCACATGCACGAGGCCAGGTCAAAGCTGCCACATGTCCGTACCCGCCTGTGCGCACACGCAGCCCAAGGCTACACGCTTGCTCAGGGAGCTCTCCCGTGAGGCTATAGGTGAGGCGCTGTGGGTGCCCGTCTTTTACACGTGGGGTAAACCGAGGCTCCAAGAGGGGCAGCAGCCTCCCCAGAATCACACGGCTCGTCGCTAGGAGCACCACCATTTAACTCTGGTCCCTGCGGCCCTAAGGCTCAGATTCTCCGTCTCCCTGCCTGCCCCGCCCTCGCACTTAAAATAAACTGTGAGCATTTACGCTCAGAACGGCCCACACCTCCACCCACTGGGCCTTGCCGCATCCTGCAAGGCGGGCACCCCTGCTGTGGGTGTCTCACGAGGAGGAGGCTGCGTGCGGGTCAGGCAGAGGGAGTCCCACTCGGAAGCCACACAGCCCTGAGGGGCACAGCGGGGAGCAGAGCGGGCGGAGGGAGCGTGAATTCAGCCAGGGCCGCCCGGGTGGGTGGGCCTCATCCACAGGTGTGGAGCCCACATGGAGGCCTGGCGCCAGGGAGCATTTCACCCACCTGCCAAGAAACGGGAGGGGACAGGGCTCAGGTCGAGCCTCCGAAGCCCCCCACCCGTGGGGTAACTCGTTTAATCTCTCGGGGCCTCGGGGTCGTTGTTTGTAACATGGGGACAATGCCTTCTCTGTGTGAAGAGAAACTGAGAACATGAATGCAAAGCAGGGACCGCCTGCCACATGCCTGGCAGCCTACAAACCGTCTAAACATACAGCTCCTCTTCCCGAAGCAAGAGAGAAAAGCTGGGTTCCTTTAAGAACGAAAGGGTCTAACTCCCAGCCACCTTGCTGCCAATTCAGCTCTCTTCCCGAGGCCCCGGTTCCGAAAGGGACCCCCACACACAGCCACGCCCCCGGGGCTGTGTCCAGGGCTGCGGGCCGTCGAGCCATGGCTCTCCAGGACCAGGCTCCCGGCAGCACCGCAGCCGGCCACGCAGACTGGAAGCCCGTGAGAGACCCGGACCCAGGCTAGAGAGACCCGGGGGGATGGGGGGGAGGCAGTCGGCAGCTCAAGGAGACAGTCAGGCCCCTGCAGGCCAGACTCAGGGGCACTGTTCCCAGGGGGAGCCAGCCCCCCAACATGCCCAGGCAGCGGCCCTGTCACCATTCAATATCTGAGCAGAACCCCCACATTCTACACTTCTTCTCTAGGGGTACTGTGGCTATTTTTGGACCTTCACTCTTTCACATAAATTTTGAAATTACAGTTTCACACAGCACCCTGCTGGGATTTTGATTGAAATTGCACTGCATTTATAGGTCAATTTAGAGAGATTGGACGTGTTTATGATATTGTCTTAAACACCTTAATTTATTTAAGATATAAAATATCTCTGCAATCTTTTAAATTTTTAATACAAAGGTCTTGCATATCTTTCACTTATTCTTCGTTTCCTTTTATTCTTATTGCTATTTGTAAATTGTATTTGTTTAATTTAAGTGTTTAATTCATTAATGCTGCTGTGTGGAAATGCAATTAACTTGTATATGGGACTCACATACAGTAATCTTACAACTGCTCTCATTTCTTCGTACAATATTTCTCCACGTTATTTCAGACCTTTCTAAGACCAGCATGTTACTCCGCACATAATGGGAGTTTGATTTATTCCTCCTGGTCTGGACATTTTTCTTTTTCTTGTCTTATTGCACCATTTAGTTCCTCTCATACCAGGTTGGACGGCAGCAACATTCATCACGGGGGACAGTGAGCCATCTTGGCTTAAAGAAATGCTTCCGTTATTTTGCCCTGGAGCCTGATGTTGGCTAAAGGTTTTGGAAGCTGCATGGGAGTTTGAGTAAGATGAGTTTTATCATAAAAGAACACTGAATTTAAGCAAATGCTCTCTTTCTTTTGAGCTGACCTTTTTTTTTTTTCTTTAAGCTGTTAATGTGGAAATAAATTAATATATTTTCTATTTTTGCTTTCCAGAATAAAACCAACTGAGTCATAATAGATGATCTGTTTATACCTTGCTACTGTATTTGGTTAGCATGTTTATGTTTAAGATTAGCCTAGAATTTCCTTTTCTCCAACTTTGTTTTGATATCAAGGTTATAATTCCTTATATGTTAATTTTGTAAACATATTCTCTGAAAAGTTTTGTGCAAGAAAAAGCTATGTATTCTTGGAATACTGAAGCCTGAATGTAAAACTGTCTGGGTGTGGTGCATTCTTTATGGATAGATAAAGAACTAAATTCAATTTCCTTAATGGTTAAAGGAATATTCAGAGTTTTCATTTCTCTTCAGTCAGTCTGGGGAATTTACAAGTTACAAGGAGTTTGTCTGAGTTTTCCAATTTACTGTCTTATAAGTGTTTGCGATATTCTCTTACGATCTTTTTTATCTATGCAGCGACGACTCTCTCCATGATCTATCGTGGAATAAAGCGAGTCACAGAGTAGGCGGTAAAATATACCAAATTATACGCCCAGAGTGTAGGAGTATTTATTGCTGAGTAATTGCTTCTGAATTATTAATGATTTTTGTTTCTTTGTTTATACTTTTTTTTATATTTTCCAATTTTCATGATGAACACGTAACGAACTGGGGAAAATACACAGCTATTTCTTTCCCCACCAAAAGAAAAGCGAAGCTGGACTGTTATTAAAAGCTTTTGCTCAGCACCCTGCCCGTTTCTCACCATCCGGGGCAGACCGTGCCCCACCCTCCAGCCAACACTGCCCCTGCCTCCCTGAGTGACAGGTGAGCATTTACCTTGAGCAAAGCAGTGACTTCCTTCTTCCTCCCACCGAGTCCCTGTGGCCGGAACTGCCAGTCCTTCCCCGGACCCCACACAGTCCTGACAGAGGTGGCGGCAGCTTGGACCAGGACAGAACAAAACTCATGGGCGCTTCATGAAGTAATTTTACATGTTGGACATTCCACTGGGCAGCGTGACTGACCCTGGCGCACCGCGGGCTTCCCTGAGGGCTTTCCATGTGCTGGGTTCTGTGTGTTTCCTCATTTATCCCCACAAAACCCCGTGAGAAGGGACGCTCATGATCCTAGTCACAGCTGGAGATCGGGGGGAAATGCCCACCGACTAGCTGGGGTCCACAGCAGTGGGCGCAGGGCTGGGGTTCACAGCTGGCCCCTTGGGTGCTTCTCTCCATCGTGAGAGCCACTGACAAGCCAGCTTGGAATGGCACAGAGGGGGGGCAGGGGGGGAATCACCAACGATTTCAGCAGAGGGGGCTGAGGAAAGAACACATAAACCAGTTCTGCCCCCATGGCTGGGGGGCTCTTGGGCAGAACCGCGGCGATGAGAGTTGAGATCAACTCCAATGGCCAACGTGGCTGAGGTTCCCCCCAACTTCACAGCCACAGAGAATGACCGTGGTGGGTCCCAGGTCCATGCCCGAATCCCTGGGACCTGTCAGTGTGACCCCGTGTGGCAGAAGGGACTTTGCAGACGGGTCAAGTGAAGGGTCTGAGGATGAGATGATCCTGAATAGGGTGGGAACTAAATGCCATCAGTGTTCTTAGACGAGCGAGGAAAGAGATGTCCCGCAGAAGAGGAGGAGGCTGAGCAAGCCCGGAGGCAGAGACGGGAGCGATGCAGCCACAAGCCGAGGAGTGCCGGCAGCCACAGGCACTGGGAGAAGCGAGGAGCGGATCCCCCCTGAAGCCTCCGGAAGGACTAGCCCTGCTAACACCTTGATTTTAGCCTTACACAACTCAGTGCAGACATCTGTCCTCCGGGGCTGCTTTTTACACCAAGTTCGGGACCTCACACCGTGACCAAGCTGGCCTGAGACCCCGGTGTCCCGATCCGGGCTCCAGCCACCGAGAAAGCTCATGAAACAGGAAAGTGTATTCCCAGGCCCGTCCTGCTCACACGGGCCAGGCGTGTTTGCAGGTAACATTAGCCAGCTTTCACAGCAGCCAGCACGTTCAGAGCATGATGAAGCCTGAAATGCCGCGGTATCGTCACGGCTCCTTCGTTCACAGGAGTGGCCGGTAGAGGGGACGTGGACGGCTGTTTCTCCGCAGGGGGAGTCACTCTGTCCTGTCATGCATCTAGCAGTTCCTTTTCCCAGAGTCCTGGCAGAATCTGGGGCACATAGTCCAGCCCTCAGCAACCTCAGAGACGCATTTCCTTGCCCACCCCCGCCCCTGCCACGTGTCCTTTCCTGTTAGTGAAGAAAATAAGAATTACTGCGGAGCCCAGCCCACAGCCCATCCAGCCCAGGCCTTGGTCTCCAAAACTGGTGCCCGGGGACGACTTGAAATAGCGATCTTCCCGTTAATTACGGACCTCTCACTGGAGGCCGGTTGGTTAAAACATCAGCATGTGTAGAGGAGGAAATCGTCTCGGGCAGCGCTCCGGTGGGGCCTCATTAGCGCAGACAAACGAGGCGGTGTCCCCACACCCGGAGCTCGGCGGGCAAATCAGGCCAGCGGCTGGAGGCCGGTGTGTGCCGACCCCCCAGGAGGGGCCCCCCACAGAGAACTGGGGCTGGGCGCAGACAGGACAGGAGCCGCGGGACCCAGAACCCCTCTGCACCAGAGTCCAACGCGCCTGCTTGCGTCTGCTCGGGCTGCCAAAGCGAAGGGCCGCCGACCGGGTTGCTTCAACAACAGGATTTATTTTCTCATCGTCCTGGAGGCCGGCAGTGCACGATCAGGTGTTGGGAGGGTTGGCGTCCTCGGGGGCCCCTCTCCTGCGTGTGCAGACGGCCGTCTTCTCCCTGTGTCCTCACGTGGCCGGTCCTCTGTTCTCAAGCAGCCCTGGTGGCCCTTCTTCCCGCAAGGACGTCGGTCAGATCGGGTCAGGGTGATGGCCTCGTTCTCACTAAATTACCTCTTCAAAGACCCTGTCTCCAAATACGGTTGCATTCTGAGGTCCTGGGGACTTCAACGTGTGAATCTGGGGGGCTCAATCCAGCCCAGAGCAGTGCCCCCCCGGGGTTGTCCAGGGAGCCCCGCCAGCTTTCTGTCCCCCGTATCCAGTCAGAAGATACTGCTTGACGTGTTTTGTTTTTTTTCTCTCCTTTCCATTTCTCAGAAGGAAGGGAGGGCAAGTAGGGAGTCCAGCCCCCTGGCGACGCCCTTCCTCACCTGGGAATGATTCGCCCACCCTGCTTTGGGGAAAGGGAGACAGCTGACGCCTGCCAGAGAGCTTGTAGGAAAAGGGGGCAGGCTCACAGGGTGTGGTCGGGGCCCCACACCTCCTGCGGGTCCCTCTAGAACCAGGCACCGCCCAGGGAGTGGGGACCAGACTGCACAGCACTCGCTCCAGCTTCAGAGTTGGGCACAAGGGCTCTCCATGCAGAATGGAGAAGGGGCAACGGGCTGAACTCAGCCCTGCCCTGGAGCAAGGAGATGCAAACTTGCCCCCAAGTGGCCCCGGGCAGAGAGGAAACCACCGCCGAAAACGTCACCGCGAGCACAGTCCTGCCCAGCGCAGCCCTGGCGGGCCACCCAGAGCGAGGAGGGGTCCCTGACTCTGAGCTGGAAAAATCGCGTGAGCGTGGACACAGGCACCCAGAGCTGCCCACTGCAAGCCGCGGAGCCAGAGGGACGCAGAGGACATGCCCTGCAGGCGGGTTTCACCCCTCGTTCACTGGCACGCAGACCTGCCCCAGCACGGCGGGCCCAGGGCCGGAGAGCAGGTGGAGGCCCACGCAGAAATCGCTGTCACAGAGGGACGCAGCATGCCAGTGCCTCTCATCCTGACAGAGCCACTTACAGGCATCGGCACCGGAGGGCGGGCCTGGCCCCGACCTGCCCCCAGTGCCCCTCCCTGCCCCCCATGTCTGTCTGCATAAGCAGCACCCTGCCCTCAGGTCAGCACCCCAGACCCAGCTCTGACCACACCCTCCACTGACGGCCTCTTGGCCACCGGCTTTGTCCTGGAGCGATGGACTCAGCTGCACCCTGGTCCCCTGGCTCAGGGCTTTCGGGCCAGAAGTCCTTGGGCCCCAAGGAGGAGAGCAGGAACTAAGGAGGGGGTGGGACACAGGCTCCAGGGAGGCAGGTCCTTGGTCATAAGACCCCTGAAGGTCAGGAGGGCTCACCCCATCTGTGGCCGGACACAGCGCTGGCGCGCCTCTTAGCCGGGACATGTCGGAGGGACGTGGGGGCAGCCGGCCCAGCTCCCTGCACAAACCTTGGGCTCCAAGTGAGATGTCACATCAGTGAGGAGAACGACACATCCCCTGCTGCTCACCCACACGTGTCTCCCCCTCTCCTGTTAGCCCGTCTGGAACTAGGACACATTTTATCAGGATGATAGATGCTGAGTGTAATGGGGTCTCACACTCGCTCCCAGGGTGCCGTTGGCGAGCCGATGGTGCCCCTGCAGCCAAAGGCATCTTAGAATTGGGGCTCAGGGACCGCAGCCAAGCCCTGGGCCCGGCCCTGGCTTGGCAGGTGGAGGGGCGGCCACCGTGGAACTAAAGGGTCCAAGGAGCCGGGGGTGAGGGAGTGGGCTGCTGGGGCAGGATGCGGCAGGGTGGGGCTCCCTCCCCTCCCCAGGTCCAGAAGACCTCCTACCTGAAGCCCTGGCACCGCGTTTCACCTGCCACCGGGTGGGCAGGAGCCTCCCCTCGCTCCTTGGAGCCAGCGCAGGCTGTGCACGGAGAACCACCAGGCAGTAAATATCCCAGAACAGAAGCGGTGCACTTCCTCAGGAGCAGGAGCGAGCGGCTCGCCCTTCCAATCAATAACTGATTATCTTGCTTGCAAATTCAATTCCCTGCCTGAAACCAGCCTGCGCTGATGGGACCTGACAGGCCTCAGGCTGGCAGATTGCCCGAGGGCCTGGCTTGGGGTTCCCAGGGGGAGGGGCGGGGACCCCTGCTCCACACCCTGCCCAGACCTGCCAGCCATGAGCCCCTCTCCAGGGGATCCCCACCTCCGAAAAGCAGCGAAACCCCAAAACCACTTCATGTGAGTTCAGCTTTCCACTCAGACGCCTGGGCGGCAGGTGTGAGAGCGGTTGGTGACCGGACAGGGAGGACGGACCAGGATTACTCTGGGTGGTCTTCTAAAGCCAAGGACCAGGTGACGTGGGGGACAGGCCAGTTCTCTTCCCTCGCAGGGATGTGCATTGTGAAGGCACCAGGAGGAAAGTATTCACTCACTCATTCATTCACTTGTTCACTCATTCACTCACTCATTCACTCATTCATTTATTCACTCACTCACTCATTCACTCACTTGTTCACTCATTCACTCATTCATTTATTCACTCACTCACTCATTCACTCACTCATTCACTCATTCATTTATTCGCTCACTCACTCAGTCACTCACTCACTCATTCACTCATTCATTCACTCACTCACTCACTCAGTCACTCACTCATTCATTCACCCACTCATTCATTCACTCACTCATTCATTCACTGAGTCACGATCACCCCCAGGCTCCATGCCGAGTCCCCTGGACACAAAAGGATGATGGTTCCTTGTCCTCGAGGTGCCTGTACAGCTGTTCATTCATGTCCGAGATGCTCACTAAGCCTGGGACAGGGGGCTTGGAACTTGGCTAAGTTCTAATTAAGGACTGGGACTCAGTCCCTCCGGAATAACTCAGAACTCAGAACCATAATCCAAAGCAGAGGGAGAGGAGGGTCCCGGTGCATATAAATGACTCATTTTTATACCATGTAGCTTGAAACCCCCTCCAAATTTGTTCAAGAATTCCCAAAATGCTTAGACACAATTTCACTGTAATTACATTGGAACAATTTTTAGACAAAATAAAAAATCAGTGCATTCACTGAGGTGGTAAGTAGAATGTTTCACACCTCTGAGACCTGTTTCCTGACTGGAGGTGCCCAGGGGGAAGGGCAGAGACCCCTGCTCCAGAAGGAACTTGGAACCATCCTGCTACCTCCCTGTGCCACGTCATTGCCTAAATGTGTCATTGTTGGGGGGAGGGGCGGGTGTCGTGTGTGCGCGCGGGAGGTGAGTGCACTCCCACGCCCCCGCACTGGGCTCCCCCCACGCCAGGCAGGGTGAGAGCCTCTAACACAAAAGGCTCAGGCTCATGACACGTAGGAGCTGGTCAGCATGGGACGCGGAGGCGCTCGTGCTCTGGAGACGGGGCACCTGCTCCCTGGGGACCAGAAGGCTTCCTGTCCCACTTGGCTCTCGTGCACAAGGAGCATAAACCCGTCTTTCAGGCCCCAGCGCCTGTTCTGTTCCATGGGAGAGAAGCTTGACCTGGAAAGGTGGACTTTTAAAAATGTGCTATTATATATAACTACCTTCCTGGGAGAAGCGGGACTGCTCCGTCCAGGTCCAGCCAGAAAGGAGTCTGAAATAAGTCCGACGCTGAGCTGTCTTCATGACCCCGATTTCAGATGCCGCATGTATCAGACGAGCTTTGTTGTTCTGGTCTGACGAGAGGTCGGTGTGACGGATCTGAACTAAGAAGAATTGATGCCAGTGAAATACGGGTTTCATCTCCTAGCTACATTCTCTTACGGTTGCTATGATAACTTGCAGGGATCAGACGGAGTAGAGAGAACACACGGAGAACCCCCCAGACCCACGGCCCGGCTGAAGCCCGGCGCCCATGACTGTGCGCTGTGTCCGCTGAGCAGCGCCCCCAAGTCCAAGGGCACAGTGAGTGTCTGTGGAATGCCGGAAGGATTTTCACCTCTCCACCCTGCCCCTGCCACTCACCAGCCGTGTGACCTGGGGCAGGTCCCGAACCTGGCGGTGCCTAAACTGATGATTAAAAAAGGGCATTTTCTCATTCTAACACCCCTTCCACATTCACAGACTAAGATTCCAGGAGGGCAAGTAGGGAAAAACTGGGACAGCTGTAATAGAATAAATAAGAACAAAAAATAAGTGAGGATACAGAGCTTTCTCCCATCCACCAGGGCGGTGTAATTCTTACAGGGCAGGAGGGAGAGACGCCTAACTATGTCCCTCTCATTGCTTCCTGTCAGATGAGACCGTGCGCACAGACGCCCGACCTCACTGGCTCCCTCTCCATCCCTCCCTCCCTCCCGTCTCTCCCTTCCACACTCCACTTCCTCGTTGGAATCACAGTAAACTCCCAGGTTTTCCATATTTCACATCTTGCGATCATTATTTTGATGTTCAGATTGCCCCACCGTTGCACACTGGCAGCCGGTCACGGTGGCCCGTGTGTTCGCTGGGGGAACCTCACGGCCTTTGACAGCTCCCGGATTTGGGCGCCAGAGGCCCTGGGCGGACCTAGAACCAGACCGTTTTTCCAGGGCCCTCGTTCTTATTCACGAGGAACAGATGACCAGGACCCAGTCTGGGCGCTCCTGATGCTGTTTGCGTCTGGGCGTTTTCCTGGGTGGCACCAACAAATGGCACTTTAAAAAAAACTAAACAAAGCTATCCTAAGATCAGACTGATAATTTGAACTCACACTCACCATTGTATGTGTGCTGGTTAATTTATTTGGTGCCACGTGGTACCTCTTCTTTGGCACTAAAAATCGTCGGCCTTACCAATAGACACATAATTGATGCGCTCGCCTCCTTTTCCTCTGCCATACGCTTGAAAGGCTCATAGCCCTAGTCCTAGAAATAATAAGACGTCCAAAACGGACGCTCAGACGCCTTTGCCGCAGCGCCTGACCGGGAGCACAGCCGTGCGCCGACTGAGCATGGACAGCCGCGGACCAGGACTCCAAGGCGACAGGGAGGAGCCTTCCCACGGCGGGTCCTCTTTTTCCGGCTCTTCTGAGATGTGACTGACACCCAGCTTTGGGTGAGTTAGGGTGCACAGCGTGCTGGCGTTGCGGCATGGCTCCCGCCGTAGCCGTCCTTGATGCCTTCCTCACGGCACGTGATTTTTGGTGAGAACATCTACGCTCTGCTCCCCGAGCAACTTCCGATGAGGCATTATTAACAGTGTGCTAATGATTATTAACAACATCGTACGGGCTCCACAGGGCAGTTCTTCCACTGTGTCTGCAATTTTCACTTCTCATGGACGTTTTAAATGTATTTCTCTATTAAATGAATTTAATTTTAAACGTGATACCAAAGTGGAAATCAAATAAATTCAGAAAAGTATCCCTTCCATCCCATCCCTTCCTCTGTTGGACATCTGGCCCTTAAGAGATACATTGGTATTAGTTTTATTTTAAAAGGCGGCAAACTAGACACACAGCTCACACCTTGATTTTTTTTTTCCACTTAACAATTTACGCCGGCGGCCACTTCATAGCTTCAAATAGATATTTCTCTCACTTATCTCAACTAAGGAGAGATGTAACTTGAGCGTTTCGCACAGATGTTAAGTGGAATTTTCGGTAACTGTTGACAGATGCGTGGGCCAGTGCCATCCACAACGTGGACGTGAACACCGAGCGTCAATCAAGATGACCGCGGGGACAGGGCATCACAGGAAGCCGTCTTCATCCATGGGCCGTGGTCCCGCCACCTGACCTGCCACAGCCCACGCGGCATTTGTCCTGGGGTGTTCGCGTCCCCCCTCGTCCTCACCGCCCGGTGGCCTGGCAAGTCTTCCTCGCATCAGCCAGTCTGGTGGGAGGGGGTGGCATTTCATCACAGTTTTCGGTTTCTGTGTTCCTGACCAACGACATGTGTGTCTTCTCAGGTACTTCCCTGCCATCGCTGTGTCCCCTCTGGTGAGGGGTCGGTTCTCACCTGCTCCTGGCGTATTGGGCTTTCTCACTGCTGTCGCGCGTTGGAATTCGGCCACTGCTTGGGATCCAAGACCTTCGGCAGGCAATGCTCATCTGCTCTGGATCAGTGTTATTATTTTCTCAAATAATCTACTTGTGACTTTATTGGTTTTCTTTACTGTAGGTTTGCCTTCTGTTGTATTTGTTTATGCTTTTGTTTCTGTAATGTTTTCTCTTCCGTGTCCTTTGGAGTTGGTTTGATTTTCTTGTTCTTGTTCTTGCTTCTTGGAAGGGAAAGTTTAAGTTATTGATCTTTTTCTGCCTTTCTACGTGTAGATATGGCTATAAATTTCTTCCCAAGCGCTCCTTTCGCTACCACCTACAGGTATAATGGAATGTGTCTTCATTACCATTTAGTTAAAAATATCTTCTAATTTCCAAATTTCCATGGTGGTTTCTTTTTTTGAACCCCGGGTTACTGAGAAGCGTGTGGCTTAATTACTAAGCAGCTGGAGACTTTCTGGTTATTTTTTTGGTATCGATTTCGGGCTTAATTGCGCTGTGCTCGGAGCATGGAGTCTGGTTTATTTCGATCCTCTGAAAATTGTGGAGCCTCGCTTGGTGAGCTGCTGGAGGGCCGGCTGGGGCAAACGCCCCGCGTCCGTGGACGCAGGGGAAGAGGCCCGCTCCGCCGCCACTGGGGGCTGTGCTCTGTTCACGCCGGGTCCATTGGACCCATAGTGCTGTTCAGCTCGCGCCCGTCCTGACGAATTATTTTGTCTGCCGGTGCCATCAACCACTGAGAAACATGTCTTCGCATCTCTCATCATGACAGCGCGTCTTTGTAACCTCTCCACTTTTATGTTTTCTCAGTTTGGGGTCTGACATGACGTATAAACGCACAGCGTCACGCCGGCCAGGAGGCCACGCGGGTCCGCCTCACGCACTGGTGTCCGTGAAATATCTCCTTTGGGAAGCAGTCCCACGCGCGGTAAAGAAAACCGTTTTGAAATTGGCTGAGAGGGTTTCGGGAGAGGGTGGGATGGCAGCGGTGTCCCTGCAGCCAAAGCGCTGGGACGAAGAAGGCACCCGCGTGGGTCTCCCACTGTGTCTCTGCTCCCACCTGGAGCATCTTCTCGGGGGAGACATCCCATTAGGATGCCTGGGACTCTGAGCAAGAAAGCGTTCCCCAGCTTGCGGAACGGGAATTAAAATGCAAATGAGCGACACACTTAGTTGACATTTTCTCTTAGTCGGTTGGAATCCAGACAGAAAGCTAAGTTGTCTGACAGAGGCTGAGGGTCCGGGGACCCAGAGCGGAAAGGAGAGGCAGACAGAGCAGGCGGGGCCAAAGCCACCTGACCACGTTCCACTTCCCTGACCATGGGCCTTCAAAGTGTGGGGGCGCAGGGTGCAGAACTCCCTGTGTGGTGCTCCTGAACTTGGGGTGAGCCCCCGGCCCAGGCCAGGCCACAGCACATGGGGCTTTGTGCAGCTAGAGCTCCCCCAATAGAGCAGGACTCCTCTGAGTCAGTGGCCCCGGCTCCCCGTGACTACGATGAGCTACCCCATGGCTCAGTGTCCCATAAGAGGAAGCAGGTCATGCATCTTATGTGAAACGGTTCCCAGGGGCAGGGGTGGGGGCAGGAAGGGGGTGTCTTCTCACTCGTGTGACAGGGAAGCAAATTATTAACTGTGTGCAGAGCAGCCCCCACATGCCCAGCTCTCAGGGTTCCTGGGAAGGGCCCCCAGCCCTCTGGAGCAACGTGCCATCTGCTTAGGCAGGTAACAGACCCCTGAACAGCCAGAGAGTAAGGGGGTGACCCCTGGAGCCTCGAGAGCCAAATTTGTGTGCTCGCAAAACTCCAAGAAGTTGGGGGGTGGGGGGGAGCTCATGGAAGACAAATGTCACCGGGGAAGGCGGGGCTTCCCTGGACCCTTAGAGGATGGGTGATAGGGACAGAGAAAGGACAAGAGGAGACCGTGCGAAGCAGCGGGGACAGTGTGCTCGGGGCAGCGAGGGAGGGTGAAACAGGGCATGTGGGTGCAGGGCACGGCCCCCATGGGGAAGGGGGGCCAGGCAGGACTCTGCCGAGAAAACCTTCTGTTCTGCGATGTCCAAGGATCTCCTCTTAACAGTGTTTCTGACACTAAAATCGTTCAATTCCACTGTCATTCATGCACTGACAGAACTGTGTGACCACCTCTAGAAGGCACTCGAAAACATTTTTAAAGATTTTATTTATTTATCTTCAGAGAGAGGGGAAGGAAGGGAGAGAAACATCACTGTGTGGTTGCCTCTTGTGCCCCCAACTGGGAACCTGGCCCGCGACCCAGGCACGAGCCCTGACCGGGAATCGAACCAGCGACCCTTTGGACCACAGTCCAGCACTCAATCCACTGAGCCCCACCAGCCAGGGCTAGAACGTTTTTATCACACCAAAAAGAAACCCTGTGCCCATAGCTGCGGTCGCTCCCATTTCCCACCAGCCTCCGCAGCCCCGGCAAGCACTGATCTACATTCTGTCTCTACGGGTTTGCCCATATAAGTGGGACCTGTTTGGGGTGCATTGTGTCTCCCCCATCCAATTCCATAAGCTGAAGTCCTGACCCTCACTATCCCCTAACGTGACCTCACTTGGAAATAGGGTCGCTGCACCCGTATGTAGCTGGTTGCGATGAGGTCTCACTGGAGTAGGGTGGCGGCCAAACCCAGTATTCCTATAGGAAGGGGACAGGACCTTTGGGCACAGAGACAGACACCCACAGAGGGGAGACGGTGTGGAGACAGGGGGAGAACATGGCCTGCAAGCTGAGGAGCAGCAAGACTGCCTGCAGACGCCCCCAAAGCTGGAAGGCCTCCAGGGCAACCCTCAGAAGGTGCCGGCCCTGCCCACACCCTGATTTGGGTGTCTGGCCTCCAGGCTGGGAGAGGACGAACCTCTGTTGATGCCTAAGCTGCCTGCTTTGTGCTACTTTGCTCCGGCAGCCCTAGGAAACCAGCGCAGCACGTGGTCTCGCTCGGGCTGGCGCGGCTCAGTGGACTGGGCACCGGCCTGAGAACCAGAGGGTGGCTGGTTCGATTCCCGGTCACAGCACAGGCCTGGGTGGCTGGCCAGGTCCCCAGTCGGGGGCGCACAAGAGGCAACCGCACATGGATGTTTCTCTCCCTCTCTTTGTCTGTCCCTTCCCCTCTTTTTAAAAATAAATAAATAAAATCTTTTTAAAAAACACAGCACTGCGTGGTCTTCTGCGGCGGGCTTCTCCCACTCAGCCCCACGTGGTAGCAGCTCTGCGAGCCCAGCCCCCTTCTGTGGCTGGATAATGTTCCCTTGCACGGAGAGACCACCCCGCGCCCGTCCACCCTTCCCCTGCCGGTGGGCGTTTGGGTTCTCTCCCCCCGGGGCTGTCGTGAGTGAAGCTTCTGTGAATATCCACGTACAACTTCTTGTGTGGACACACGCCTTCCTTTCTCTCGGGTACGCGCACCTGAAGTGAAGTGTCCTTGCTGAGTGGCGGGGCGACCCCACGTTGACCCCTTTGAGGACCACCAGACGCTCGTTCAGAGTGGCCTCACCATGTGACACACGCTCCAGCAGCACACGAGGCTCGCGTGTCCCACAGCGGCGCCCGCACCGGCGACACACCAACTGCCATGGTTTTAGGAGCTATCACACTATTTACAAGCATGACGCCAATGTCCCTTTTATCAGAGGTCACTTTTACCAAACCCTACTGTCCTCTCCACAGTGGGACAACACCAGGTGGTCTCGTCACCCAGCCCAGGGCCCCTCACAATTCGGGGTGCAGGGGGGAGGGGCCCCGATCCTGCCAGCGGTGCCTCCCATCCTCCCTCGTGGTTGCTATAGAAACCGATGCAGCCGCGGCTCCCCCTCGCCTTCTAGATGTTAATAAACAGCCTCATTATTCTGCAGAAAGCGCTTTGGAAAACCAGCAGCCCCGCAGTTTCATCCAGACCCAAATGAAGGAGGAAAGACTGTGGGGCTTTTTTAATTGACCATGAAAAGGGGGGGTCATGGCCCATTTGCACACCTTTGCGGTTCTTATGTTTTATGTGTTAGAAAGTGATTTCCGCCGCCATTTCGCATCGCTAATGCCCTCGTTACGTGGAGGGTGTGGACCAGGAATATGTTTTGACCATCAAACCACCACATAAATTGTGAAGGAAGATATTGGGGAGAATAATGTTTAATGGTCAGCCGGGCCGGGCCGCCCGGGGAGAGACAGATCTGTTTCTCAGCCAGACGTCGTTGAGCAGAGGAAGCCGCGGCCCTGACCCCCGTGTGGGCCCGAGCGGCCCCCTCCGCTGGCTTCTCTCGGGGCGGCACCGCCGGGTCAGGGCCCCTGAGGGCCGTCCGTGCGCAGCGCTTGCGTGCAGTAAATGCTCAGACGTGAATGAACATCAGGGGCAGTGTTAGCGGTAATAACGGCGGCTTTTGAAGCCACAGGAAAGAGGGCGGGGAGCCCATACCTTCGACGTCTCAAAGGTGGCCGTGAAAATGTCACCGACGCCTCTTCTGAAGCCTTGGGGATGCTGGTTATGCTACGGGGTCTGCTCTCTCTGTGGAGGTCCGTCCAGGAGTGGAAGATGCCCTGTGTGACAGAGGATTCCTTCACTGGGTCACCAGGTCACCTGTCACCAGCTCCTGGGACCCTGGGATGTGGAGGACAAACCCCTCCCTGCCCTGCCAGCCCTGAGGGTGCCTTTCCCGAAATCCCCTGTGTTTCCTCAGAACTGCGACGGTGCGCTCACACAGACAGTCTTTCCTGGAATGCCCCAAAAGCCACCCAGGGACAGGCTCCCCCAGGCAGACGGGAGTCTGGGAGACCAGCTCTGGGGTCTGTGATGGCCGCAGGATGCAAAGGAAGGAGGGGACAACGGGGAAGGATGAAGTCCACTTGGGAGTCTAGGAGGCCAAGTCTCGGGGAACTGCTGAACGACGGGCCACCAGGATGACGTTTGGGGACGCTGGTGCCATGCAGATGGTGAGGAGGCCACACAGGAGACTGAGCAGAGGAAGGGTGTCTGTCACTTCGGGGGGTAACGCTGTGTTGCGGCGGTGACCCGACTGTCCACTGGACTAGGCAACAGCAGCAGTTTCCCGTGTCCCCACCTAGCAGGGAGGTGCGGACGGGACCTGCGTGGCCACATGGGAAGAGGAGCTGCAGGCGGCCGTGGGGACATCTGCCTGACTGTGTCTGTCTGCTGAAGAGGAAGAACCGGGAGTGGGCGGGAGGCAGATGCCCCAAGGGGAGCAGTGGGGCTCAGGCCACAGCGCCTGCTCAGGCTCAGCCACCAGCCCGACCTCAGGGGACAGGCCTCCTGCAGGGGCGTGATGGGAGCCCCCGGGAGCCACAGTCCTATCCTCAGGGGACTATGTGACCTGGCCCCTCCGAAACAGGCGAAGGCCACCAGGACGGGGGCTGAGTCTCCGTACGTGGCCCCCCAGTGCGGACTCCCTAGACGTCCTCCCCGCAGAAACGATGAGGACCGAGGTCTAGACAGCACAATGAGGGGCTGATGGGACAGAGGAACCGAAAGCTGCCCGCGGCCCCGCCAGGACAGCAGGCTGCTCACTGGGCGTCCCCGGAATCAGCTACAGTCGTTCCCCCTTCCCCACGGCCTCGCTTTCCACGGTTCCCATTACCGCAGGCGACCTTTGTCCGGGCTAGCAAATAGAAAATCCCAGGCATCAACGATTCATACGTTTGAAATCACACCATTCTTAGCAGCGTCATAAAGTCCCCAGCTCCCATCTCTGTCCCGCCCGGATGTGCATCGTCCCTCTGTTCAGCGTCTCCACGCTGCAGACACTGCCCCCACCCCCGTCAGTCACTTAGCCGCCGCCTCGGTGACCAGAGGCGCTGTCACAGCATCTCAGGGCTTGTGTGCAGTCACCCTGACTTTCCTTAATAGCAGCCCCAAAGCCAGTCAGGAGTGGCAGTTCGGATGTGCCCAAGAGGAACCATAAAGTGCTTCCTGCAAGAGAAAAGGAGAAAGTTCTCGACTTAATAAAGAAAGGGGGAAATCCTGTGCTGGCCTTGCTGAGCTCTGTGTTGAGACCGAATCTGCCATCCGTGAAATTGCGGAGAAGGAAAAGGAAATCTGCGCGCCTGCAGTCTTACCTCGGCCGGCAGGAGCTGTGGCCGCGGCGCCAACGGTGCTTGGTCGGGGCGGGGGGGTGCCCTCGGGAGCTGCTGTGACAAATTCTGCAAACTAGGAGCCAGAATAACAGAAACGTGTCCTCTCAGGGTCAGAGTCCCAAGTCAAGGGGGTGAGGGCAGGTCCAGGGCCCTCCAAAGGCTCTGCATGGGAACCAGCATCGGCCTCCGGCAGCTCCCGGGGGCTGTCACAAGCCACAGTGTCCCCGGCGAGGGGACACTCCTTTGTCCTCGCACTGTGCTGTCCCTGTGTCTCTGTCCTCTCCTCCCTTTACCGGGACACCAGTCAATTCTTAACGACTTCCATCTGCCAAGCGCCTATTTCCAGATAAATTCACATTCTGAGGCCGCAGGCAGACGGCAATGTTTGGACATTACTCAACCCCCTTGAGGGAAGCCCCTGGAGGTTTGGGGGAACAGGCAGGACATGACCTGCCTTGGGGTTTGTTTGGGTTTTTTTTAGATTTTATTTATTTATTTATCTTTAGAGAGAGGGGAAGGGAGGGAGAGAAACATCACTGTGTGGTTGCCTCTCACACGCCCCCAACTGGGGACCCGGCCCACAGCCCGGGCCTGTGCCCCGACTGGGAATTGAACTGGTGACCCTTTGGTTCTCAGGCCGTTGCGAGCAGGCCGGGCCGCAGCAGGCAGGGCGGGAGCCGGGAGTGGCAGGCTGCTGCTATCACCCAGCCACGGGCGAGGGGGGTGGCTTGGCCCGGGGGGCTGGCCGGGGCACGAGGGAAGCAGTTAGGTTCTAGATCAGACTTGAAGGGAGAGCCCAAGGCAGGGGGGGTGGGGGCTTGCTGACACATCAGGCGCTTCACCTGCTAGCCCAGCCTCCCCCAAACTGATGTCTGGGCTCTGGCCCGCACCAGCCCTCCGGCTCGGGGATGCGCAGAGCTACACGCCGCAGAGCCACGGGCTCCCACCCACCCCCAGGCTGCCGGTGGGACCGCTCTTGTCCTCACAGCCCTCCGCCCCCACGCTCCGCGCCCTCGGCCCACCTGGCTAAAGCAAGGCGGCCCATGCAGCTGGGGACAAGGACTGAGGTGAGGACCCTGGAGCCCAGCCCACCTGTTGCCTTCATGTGATGATGCAGAGACCGGCCAGCCACAGGTGCACGCAGTGACCTCAGGCGGGGCAGGGGTGCCTCAGTGTCCTCACGGGGCCCCAGGGCAGCTGCAGTCCTGAGACCTCGTGTCCACTCAGGAGCCATGCTTCCCAGGACAGCGAGGGGTGTATAAAACACCTGCCATGCGGCCTCTGCCCGGCTCCCCTACGTCTAGTGTAGCGCGTGTCGGGGGCTCCGTGGGAGACACATGACTTAGGGACCACTGCGGAGCTCCGCACAAGCTGAAAGCCGTTGCCCGTCCAGGCGTGGAGGTTATGACAGGGGACTGTACCCCGGGAGGAGCAGGATGTCCTCTTAGGAAAAACACTGGATTTCTTTCCAGGCAAAGACGGCGCAAAGTAGTCCTTGAGACCGGGAGTCCCAGAGGTGCGTACAGAGGGAGGCGGGGGAGGGGGACGCAAGAGGCAGGACCCCGTGAGTAAGGCAATGTCCTAAATAAACCCAGGTTTGGTTAAGGTCCGCTCCTTCCCCTGAGCAAGCCCCTCGGGGAACAGAGCCAGGCCACACCTGCTGGGGCATAGCCGCCAGGCAGCCTGCGGTCAGCTCTCAAGCTGTGTTAGTTACATCTGAGTCCAAGGTCAAAGCCAGAGCAGGGAGCCCTACGGAGCTGTGCCAGGCCTCGAGGAGCTCAGGAGGGCCCCTCCATGCCACCCCAAAGCACAACCTCCCAGGGAATTTCCAGGACTCTCCATTAGGACCCAACCTCCCATTTCAGGCCAGAGAGCTGAGATCCCCGGATGTCTGGAAGTGGGGGTTCAAGCATCGTCACCCGCAGGCAGAGCAGGGGGCAGCTTCAGTGACTCAAGAAGCAGCCGTGGGAGCGGGCCGGGCAGCAAGGCTCCGAGGGAGGGGACCAGGGACGCACCTGCCTCCAGGGAGCGCCACCAAGAATCAGAGGCCAGGCGCCGGGCACTTCTAGTCTCTTCTCTCCGGTGGGGCACCCACGGACACAGACGGTGTCGGGCCTCGGAGACCCCTGGTCACTGCAGGGCCCAGACACAGCTGTTCTGTATTCTTAGCCGACACGCGCGCCCCTCGTGGAGACACGGGACCCCAAATCACTTCATTACCGTAGACAGCGAGGGTCTCACCTGAAAGAACGAGGCTGCCTTTTCCCAGGTGGCCCTCGGTGCGGGAGGGGACACACCGCTTTCTGAGTTAACATTCTTCCAGATGTGTGCAGCTACATAAATATTTGCACGGTTGGTCTTAAATTCTTTTTGGAACAAGGTCAGGTTTAAATGAATAACAAAATAATGATATATTCATGTAGCTCAAATCATAAGTTATCTATATTTTAATCCTACCTTTTCACTTCACATTAAGGTATGGGCATTTCCCATTTATTATGGACTCATGAGTTTAATTTTTAATCATCATTATGTTTCTTCAAGCACTATAATTTACCAGAGCTTGTTTCTATGGTTGATCAATTGTTTCCAGGGTCTCTGTGTTGTAAATGTTTCAGTGAACATCTAAACCAAATTATTCATCATCAAAGCATTCATACTTTCTATTCGCCGATGTACCCAAATGCAGGCCTGGCTGCCTGCTGCTTCAAAGCCAATGTTCAAGAGGCAGGTGCTGAGAAGGAAAGTGGTTTACTTTCAGGTGCCGGCCACCTGGAAGACAGGGGCTATTGTCTCAAAGCCCATCCCCTGGAAGATGGGGGACTCATGTCTCAAAGTCCATCTCCTGGAAGACAGGGGCTATTGTCTCAAAGCCCATCCCCTGGAAGATGGGGGACTCACGTCTCAAAGTCCATCTCCTGGAAGACAGGGGCTATTGTCTCAAAGCCCATCCCCTGGAAGACGGGGGACTCACATCTCAAAGTCCATCTCCTGGAAGACGGGGGACTCACGTCTCAAAGCCCATCCCCTGGAAGACAGGGGCTATTGTCTCAAAGCCCATCCCCTGGAAGACGGGGGACTCACATCTCAAAGTCCATCTCCTGGAAGATGGGGGACTCACGTCTCAAAGTCCATCTCCTGGAAGACAGGGGCTATTGTCTCAAAGCCCATCCCCTGGAAGACAGGGGACTCACGTCTCAAAGTCCATCTCCTGGAAGACGGGGGACTCACGTCTCAAAGCCTATCTCCTGGAAGACAGGGGCTATTGTCTCAAAGCCCATCTCCTGGAAGATGGGGGACTCACGTCTCAAAGTCCATCTCCTGGAAGACGGGGGACTCACGTCTCAAAGTCCATCTCCTGGAAGACGGGGGACTCACGTCTCAAAGCCCATCCCCTGGAAGACGGGGGACTCACGTCTCAAAGCCCATCCCCTGGAAGACGGGGGACTCACGTCTCAAAGCCCATCTCTGCATCTCAGCGGAGGCAGAGCTTGTAATAAGGAGGAAGAAGAAAACAGAGCAAAGACATCAGGGGAGGGGCCTGCCAAGTCCCCTACGTGCAGACGAGCACAGTCCATCCCAGTAAGGCCAGTGATGGTCCGGTGGGCGTCATCCTGGTTTAGCCTCCTGTCTTCCCATCATCCCGGCTTCACGTCATCCGGGCTCCATGGATGAGGTCCGCAAACCTCCCCGCGCTGGGCTGCCTGAAGGTCAGTGTCTGTGTCTTTTGAAGTCAGTTCCTCGGATTCTCATGCAAAAGTGCTGTTCACCTATAAGTCACGTATAAGTCAGAGTCAGCACTTAAGAGAAACAAGGTCAAAAGAATGGTGGGGTGGGTTACAATTCCCATTGTTAACCCTGGGCCCTGCACAGCTGGGCTGGGGGACTGGGGAGCCGGCACCACCCCTGTCTCAAGGAGTTTGCAAGTTACGGGGGTCGGGGGGAAAGCGCATTAAGCAATGTCGGAGCAGGGCAAGGGCCCTTATAAATAAGGGGGACGATCAGTATAAAAGTATAAAAGGTAGTGCCAACCCCAAGTAAAAGCGCATGCGTCCGCGAGTGTGTGCCCCACACCCGAACTCCGGAGGAAGGCCTGGGAGACGCGGCCTGCTGCAGACGTGAGGAACAGCGGAGCCCCTGAGGGGCCCCCTCTGGCCGCACTGAGGGGCACGAGCATCGGGCCAGCCTGCTCGTTTCCGCTGGGCTTCCCCGGGGCCGGCACAGCTGCAGGGACGGAGGAAGCTCCGGATCCGGGCCCCAGGGGGCAAGAACCACCGGAAGGAAGGAAGGAGCGAGGCTCTCTCTGCACCTCCAGAGGACCCTCTCGAAGCTACCTGGCCGGGGAGGCGGCGGAGGTGTTTGTCAGCAGGTCACGACCGCCCCCACCGCAGGAGCGACACCTTACCCGGCGGCCCGGCAGCCCTGGCGGCGAGGGGGTTACCGTGCACGCGCCGGGCAGGCTGCCCTCCTGTCGGGTAAGATTCACAGCTGTATACGGAACACAACAGACTGTGAAGTGTAATAAATCTGGAGTTGCCTCTCAATCTCAGCAATAATAATTAGCAAATTAAAATAGAAATGTCACTGCAAAGCCATAAAGATTCTTAAGTGCAGGATGGGGAGCTCTCTGAGGAGCAGAAATGGCCCCTGTCCGTGTAATACCAGGGCAGACGGGCGTCGGATGTGGCTCGAGACAGCCGTTGCTCCCGGGGCGCCCGGCTCGGAGCGCATCAATCCCGGGGCCCGCTGTCCTGCCACAGCAGCGCGCTAACATAACGGGCGCGATCGCGCCTGCTCTATGGGCCCTGTAATACGCGGACAGGGGGCTGAAGCCATCGTTCTAACGAGGCAGGGGACGCAGAAAGCCTGCCAGCCGCAGCGCGGCTTCTCCGTGGCCAGTACCCTGGCTGCCGAGCATCCATTTGGCAAATGAGGGGAGGGCTGGGAAATCACAAGCCCGTCGTGTGCCATCTGGCTTGCACTTGGGAGAGTTGGGACCGGCGCCAGCCCGGCACTCGGGGCACAGCCTCCCATGGAAGCCCCCACAGCGGGCCCTGACCAGCCCCCACGCCCGCTCCCGGGGTCCTGCCACTTTCCCTCGGGAGGAAACGCAACCTCGGAAACGCAGACTTCCCCGCCATCAACAAACGATGGAGGGAGCCTCCACATCCTGCAGAACGGTTCTTTGTATCGGTGAACAAGGATACCCAGCACTTCGTTTCTGATGGCATAATGAGGGCCAGATTTATGCTCCTGCCTCGGGTTATCCAGAGGAACAGAACAGGCGTGTGTAGAAAGAAATTTATTATAAGGAATTGGCTCACATGATCACGGAGGGTGACAGGTCCCGAGGGGTGCAGGGTGAGGGGGCGAGCTGGAGACCCGGGCCAGGGCCGGGGTGCAGTGAGTTAGCTCCAGTCCAAAGGCAGTCAGGCTCAAGACCCAGGCAGAGCCAATGTTTCCGATTAAAATTTTTTATTTAGAACTTCAGTCATTTCCACCAAGGGGGTGCACTGTTCCCAGGAGAACTGCAATACAGGTCGATGTGCTCAGTGGACGGAGCAAGCTCCGAGCCCCCCCTTTCTCGGCCTTTCGGCTAAGATCAAGTGCAGTAGCTATTCTTATCAGTTTGACATCTGATGGCTTCTATCCAAGGGCAATGCATTAAATGGATTTTTGGAGCAGGGAGATGGAACAGATCAAATTGTAAAAGGACCCCAAAAATGTTCAAGACATTTAGATGTCGGCAGAGAAACAAGCCCTGAGCGGTGGGGACGGAAGGAGGCAGGCCCTGCGATGCCACGGTGACTGCCTCCTGTGTGCGGAGTGCGGCACAGCCGGGCCTGCGGGGCAGCTGAGCCAGGAAGGCTGAGCCGGGGGTCTCAGGACCGAGGCCGCAGGAGTCTGCAGGACGGAGCCGGAGATGCACACACGGTGCCTGTGAGTGTTCCGCGGGACTGGTCCGCACGTGCGTGTGAAGCAACTGCTCAGGTCCAGGGAAAGACCCGCCCAAGAGTTAGAAAGGGTGGGACCCAGTGCTCACACGAGGCAGGGGTAGCCTGTTAACACCAGCGGGGCTGGACACCCTTGTCACTCACAAGGCCTGGGGAGGACGCACACAAGGGACTTGGCTCCATTGTGGGGAGTAATTATACTAAGACAGAGCACGTGTCAACAACCTCAGCTTCCACCTTAAGAAATTAGGTAAAGAAGAGGCACTTCAACCCAAAGTAAGTAGAAGAAAGGAAAAAATAAGAATCAAAGCAGGAATCCACGATACGGAGGCTGAATCATGGAAAAAATCATGGAAGCCGAAAGTGGGTCTTTGAGAAAACCAATAAAATGGATCAACCTCTAACCAGACAGAATAAAACAGAGAAAAGAAGCAGGTCACCATGTCAGGAACGAGAGAGGTGACACAGCTACAGATGCCACAGATGAGTAGGGAGCTGAGCAGCAGGCAAGATCAATATACAGAATGAATCGTACTTCTACATACTGCAACCAGCAGTTAAAACCGAAAAATAACACTGTGTACAGTAGCATCAAAAACGCAACATTGAGCCCTGGCTGGTGGGGCTCAGTGCACTGAGTGCCGGCCTTTGAACCAAAGTTTGTCGGTTCGATTCCCAGTCAGGGCACAGGCCTGGGTTGTGGGCCAGGTCCCCAGCTGGGGGCACGTGAGAGGCAACCACACATTGATATTTCTCTCCCTCCCTTCCCATCTCTCTAAAAATAAATAAACAAAAATTTTTAAATGTAATATTGAGAGATGAATCTGATAAAAGATGTGAAGTATCTATACACTGAAACTATTGCTATAAGAAATTAAGGAATGCCTACCTATGTGGAAAGACAGACCACAGTCATGATTCATAAGATCCATTATAGTTAATGTACCTTACCCCCAAATGGATCTATAGACTCAATACAAACCTATTCTAAATGAAAGCTAGCTTTTTGTTAGAAATTGATTTGTTGATTCAAAAATTCATGAAGAAATGTATATGCTTATTCTAAAACTTATATGGAAATGCATGCAAAGGACCTAGAATCGCCAAAACCATTTTGAAAAAGAATTCATTGAGTTTGAGATTTCAAGACTGACTATAAAGCTGCAGCAGTCAAGACAGTAAACTGTTGGCATCAATACCAACACACAAATCAGTGGAATACCATGGAGAGTCCGGAAACAGACCCCCCACACACAGATAACTGGGGCTGTGTGTTTTTACAAAGGTTCGAAGACAACTTAATTAGAATGGTTAATCTTTTTAATAAATGGAACTGGAACTGTTGGTTATTTATATGCAAAAAAAATGAGCTTTGATTCATACCTGCGCCATGTATAAAAATTAACTCAAAAGGAGTCAGAGTTCCAAATGTAATACCTAAAATTATGAAACTACAAAACTTCTACCATAAAACCTTTTTGATCTTGGGGTAAGCAAAAGTACAATTCATACAATAACAAATTAATAAACTGGACTTCACCAAACTGTAAAATGTCTTCTCTTTGACAGATACTGTTAATAAAATGAAGAGACCAGCCACAGGCTGGGAAAATAATTGCATGCATCTGATAAAGATCTTGGATCCAAAATCTATAAAGAACATATAAAAAGAAAATACATGACCCAATCTGTAAAATGGCAAACGTTTGAACAGACACTTTCACCAAAGATGTCCAGATGGCAAATGAGCACAGGAAAAGATGCTCCACATTATAAGCCATTAGGGAAATGCAAATGAAAACCACAGTGAGATCCCACTGCGCAGCTCTTAGAATGTTGAACATGAAAAGATTAGCTGTCACGAGTCCTCGTGCGTGTGTAGAGGCACCGGAACTCTCACGTCCTGCTGGTGCCGCTGGAAAACAGTATTAGTATTCTACAAAACGGCTGGGATTTCCATTTACCCAAGGAGGGGGGAAAGCATATGTTCATACAAAGACTTGTATACAAACATCCTCGCGGCTTTATTTGTGATGATCAAAAAACTGGGGACAACCCAACCGTCCATCAGCAGGTGAATGGATAAACAAAGCATGGGGAATCCGCACAGCGGAACGCCCCAGTCACCTGTGAGAGGGGTGCACCATTGCTCCCCACTACGACCTGGTGGATCTCAGTTATACCCAGTGAAAGAAGCCAGACTCCCCGTCCCCAAAAGAGAGGGCACATGCCATATGAATGCTTTCCTATAAAAGTCTAGAAAATGCAAACTAATCTATAGTAACGGAAAACAGACAGACCCGAGCGCCTAGGAATAGTGTGTATGTTGGGGTGGACCACAGGAGGGACGTGGGGAAGGATTAGAAAGCCCATGAGGCGACTTCTGGGGAAATGGGCATTCGCACCAGCTTCATGGTTCTGATGGTGCCTTGCGTGCCCAGGCTGCAGTCACAAAGCACCGCTGACGGGGAGGACCGTGCAGCAGCCTGTTTTCTTACGGTGCTGGGGGCTGGAAGCCCGAGGTCCAGGTGTGGGCAGGGCTGGCTTCTCCTGCGGCCCCTCTCCTTGGTGTGGAGACGGCCGCCTTCTCCCTGCGTCCTCACCTGGTCGTCCCTCTGTGGCCTCATTTTCTCATAAAAACATCAATTACATGGAGTTGGGGCCCAGCCTCAGGACGGCATTTTAACGTCACTACCTCTCTAAAGATCTCATCTCCAAATACAGTCGTTCTGATGTGCTGGGCTTCCGACTTCAACATGCGAATTTGGGGGGCGGGGGTACGCAACTCAGTGCATAAGAGGCGGCTTCACAGGTACACGCCTGGTTACTTGTTTACCTTAAGTGTATAATTTGTTGCATGTTCGTTACACCTCCATGAAGCTGGTTTTTAAAAAAGATTACTCTCTGCTTATTTTGTTTGTGTTTAACAACGGACGCTTGCGCCGCATGGACGCGCCTCACCCGGGTACGGTTTGAGCACAACCATTAGGGATGGAATGGCTTACATGGTAACAATGGCCTGCAGGTTCCTTTTCTCCGTCTCCTTGTGACTTCCTGCCCTGCTGGACTGGCTGGCCCTGGAGATCACCGCCTTCCTTCGGCACCGGGAACGTGGGAGGCCAGTGCTGTCCGTGGTCCTGCAGAAGGGCAGGTGCCGCGCGAAGGCAGCGGTTTCCCAGCGCGGCTTGTCCTGGCGGGGCTGTCCCTGCTTAACCTCACACCTTGACTTCCCAGATGCTCTGGCAGCTATAAGGCCTCCCTGGTGGTCTTTCCGGACCCAAATCAAGGAAATATTGATCCTCCACAAACAACTTACTCTCAAGAGAAGACCGATGCCTTGCCCATCCCTGTTCCTCTGTCCGTCCTTCCCAGAAGACAACTCTGCTCCTGAACTTGTCTGCATCTTGCATCACTGGGGCACACACCTTCCCCGGGAACGGTTGGGCAGGACCCCCGGGAGGGCCTCCTTCCAGACAGTGTTGGGGCTCAGTCAGTCTCGATGACACTGTGGTGCAGATACACCAGTGAGCCTGGGAGAGAGAGCCCCGTCCGGTGCCGATCCGGGAGCCGGTGGGGACAGCCTCTCTAAAGCAGCCTGTCCCCTGCACTTGGTCACACCGAGCTGTCCCTCACTAAACGCCTCGCGTGCCCGTCACTGAAAGCCAAGCCCTAACAAGCAGGGGCCGCGTTTCTCTCGGCCGCCGAACTGTTCCAAGTGCCTAGCGAACCCTGACGGACGGCGGACGGGCAACACGCGTTCGTTAAATGAGCAAACCCGGCTGTAAACGCGTGTGGGAAGCGCAGGGCTGCCGGGAGGCTCCCGCCCGGAACAAATGCCACGCTCTTCTCCCCCGTTAGCAGGACCGGGGGGCTTCGGATTTTGTCCGAGGGGCCGCCCTGGACGCCCAGAGCTCGGCACCGAGAGCGTGCCCCTCCCTCGGTCAGGAGAACTCGTTTCTGCCTGACTCTAGATCACGGTTCCATGAAAACTTTTGTTTAGAAAAAAAATGGGGATATCATTGCTGTGGAGACGCCCACAAATGCCTCGTGCAGACTTACACAGAGAAGGGAAGAAACGCCATTTAACGAGGCTGCTCACGGGGCCAGAGCAGACCCCTGCGGGAGCTCGCGGACGGGGCCTGCAGACACCGCTCGGACCCCTGCGAGTCGGGGGCTCGCACAGCCCGGCCGACGCGCGGGTCCAGCCTCTGACCCGGTGCCCCTCTCTCTGCGCTCCCCGAAGGCCGTGGAGCCGGGCACCAGCCGCCCAGATCGGACGCACATGCGAACCCAGGAGGGGCCCAGGCGGCTGCCCGCAGAGAGCGGACCGCGCTGGAAGGTGGCGGCGGCGGTGATGACGAAGGAGGCGCGCGGTGCCGAGAGCCAGGGGGTGCGAGCAGCCGCTCCTCCCCGGGCAGGGGGCTCCCGGCCCCCGCGTGAGCCTTTCGTTCCATCGGGCACCGTCCCGGGTCAGGCTCGCCCCGCTGGCTGACGGAGCGCGCGGCCTCCGTGGGCCGCCGTGTCATCCCCAGGACACGTCCCCGGGCCGCCGCCGGGAGGAGGTCCGGCCGCTTCCTCCCTCGCCCCAGCCCCGGGGCAGCGGCACCCGCTGTGGGACACGCCGCCCTGAGCGCAGGACACAAGGGAGTGTCCCAAGCCCGGCCCCGGGGCTCCCTGGACCCCACGCGGTGAATTCGGTGCTGCACTCGAGCGTGGGCAGCCGTCTCAGGGGAGCCCAGCCCCCGCCCTGAAGGCAGGGCGCCAGCGCCCAGAGGGGGGCATGAGCGCGGCCGAGGTCGGAGCCCGGCGTTCCCGTGGGCGCATGTGGCCGCCACGTGGCCATCAATCACCCTTCACAGCCACGTGTGGCCGCCACGTGGCCATCAATCACCCTTCGCAGCCGCGTGTGGCCGCCACATGGCCATCAACCACCCTTCACAGCCCCAGCAGACCCGGACGGAACCGCCGCGGCCCGCAGGCCGATGGCACGGACGGCGGTGCAGCCGGGAAAACGCTAGAGGCGGTCCTGGAAGAAGTGGGGAGGAGAGCTGGAGGCACGCTGGCTGTGATTGGAGGAGAGCTGGAGGCACGCTGGCTGTGATTGGAGGAGAGTTGCAGACATGCCGGGCTATAATTGGTTGAGAGCTGGAGCTCTGCTGGGCTGTGATTGGAAGAGAGCTGGAGACAGGCCTCTGCCCGAGCAGAGTACCAGGGGGGTCATTTCCCCGCTTCATTCAAAGCGCCCCGCACAGGCCCCTTTTCCTCCGGATCTTTCGCTCCGGATCGGCTCCATCAGGGCAGATGCACGGCTCACCCGTTTGACCAGAGACAGAAGCAGGGCCCGGAGTCGTCGGGGGTTCCCGCGGGCGCTGGTCCCCGTTCGTGCCCCAGGCCTTCGCGTACCCCGCCCCCACCCCCGCCCCCTGAGCCGGGAAGAACGGGTCTCCGTCCTCCTGGGAGGCCCCTCTCCCGGAGCCGCTGCGGAGACCCCGAGGGCAGCTGACAGTCACCCTTCGGTCCGTGGGTGGGGGGGCGGGGGGGAGAGGGTGCAGGACCGAGCCCCGGGCTCTGCCGTCTGAGTCCAGTGGCCTCACTCGGGCCCGACGTCGCCGCTCGCAGCGCAGGGAGAAGGCCGACTTCCCCTTGATCACGGGACCCCGAAGGCAGCCCCCAGCGCGCCCCTCCCAGCGCGGGCGCCGGCGGGGACGGCCGAGAACAAGCGGGGCCCGAAGGCGGCGAGAGCCCGGATTTCCCGGTGACTTTATGCTCCTTCTCGGAGTGGCCGTGAAGAAAACAAGGCGTAAAAGACCTCCCGTGTCACGTGCTGCTTTATAGGTAGTTCCATCACTTCTAAAACGGCCGTCCAAAGTGACCTTCGTGTGTCCCTCGCGGCTGGCGCTGAGAGCGCCACGCAGAGGCGACAGCCGAGGAGTCGTGGGGGGGCCTGGGGAGGGCGCCCCTCCTGCTACCAGATCGGGGGTGGGGGTGGCCGTGGGGGGCCAGGCAGGGCGTCCTCAGGAGGTGTCCTTGCCTGAGGCTTGAAAGTGCCACCAGCCTGCAAGCCCCCCGAAGGGGAAGCAAAGGTGACCCCTCGAATTTGCAGCTGAAGGACAACACATATGTCCAAGGGCAACAAGAGACACAGAGAGGTGGGAGCAGGGTGGGGTCACCCGCCTCGTGCCTCCCCAGACACCTGGCGCAGAGCACTTCCCCTCCCCCCGCCCGCACCCCTAGATTGTGGAGCCCTAAAAGCTGCTCAACACTTTGGGGGGAAGCTGCCATCCTCTCCTTGGTTATTTATTGTTTATAATTCGGGGTGGAAACCATCTAAAACCTTTCCTAGGGCAGGATCTAAATATTTAAACCACCTGCAAGCATTTGGTTATTGCTATTTATATTTATACGGACTTATTATATTAACTCTAATTTAGTTTTCATATCAATTCAATTGAATTAAGAAAATTTATTAAACCTTAGAGCGCATTCCATGTTACACTATTAAATTATGTTTACACTTGACACAATTATAAGCTCACAGGCAGTCGCAACAGCAGCACGGACAGGTGGCGGTGCAGCCGCCCCCACCCCCACCCCGCCCCCCGGGAGGGAACCCCTTCCCTAACTGCGGCAGACGGTCCTCGGGGGAGGCCGGCCCCACACAGCACCTCTGCAGAGCGGCCCACTGTGCGCGCCACACGAACGGCTCTCCACACACGGGACTTCCTCACCAGCCTCGGACGCGAGTGAATCTGGGGCGGCCAAAGTGGGTTCTGACCGTGGGACCAGGTGAGGATGCTGGGGGCTGCAGGTCACCTCCCAGAGCCGCCCGCAGACCCCCACCCACCCCCTGCCCCCTCCCCACCTGCCATGCTCACCAGCGATATGAGGGGACAGGGACCTGTCCTGGTTGGGGCACGCGTCCCTGGGGTCATCGCAGGCACAGAGGACTTGGTGGCCACAGGTGCCCCATTCCTGCGGAGCCCCTAGGATTTTGAAGAGTGCCCAGGAAGAAGGAAGCGGCCACACTGCAGACAGCTGCGCTGGTGTCCTAGTAACCCCCCACTGTCAGCAGAAAGGGCTTGGAGCACCCACCCAGCACTCCGCACTCTGCCATCAGACCACCTCGGGGGATGTTTGCCGCTCCCGCTTCGGAGCTCCTCTGGGAGTTCACACCAACGCAGCGCGCCCTGGAGTACAAGCCTGGGGAGCCCCCAGAGTGACACCCCTTGGGCCTTAACGGGCACCGCAGAAACGTGACCCATTCGTCACGGGCCTGGTGGGACCCTGGGGCCGCGGCTCAGGCCTAGAGATGCCCCCGCTCCTTGGTCCCTTCTGCCTCCTCCTTGGAGCCCAGCTCATGCCGACCACCCCCCAGGCCGCCCAGAGCGCCGCGGGGCATGGAGTCCGCAGCTCCACCTGTGGCTCACGGGCCAGCGATGGGCTTTCAGATCCCCAGAGTCATCTGTGCCCATGGCGATGGCAGCTGTATCGGCGACGGTGACTGTGCCGGTGAGGGCTCCTGTGTCGGTGGCGCTGACTGTACCAGCGAGGGCTCCTGCGTCGGTGACGGTGACTGTACCGGTGAGGGCTCCTGCGTCGGTGACGCTGACTGTACCGGTGAGGGCTCCTGTGTCAGTGACAGTGACTGTATGGTGAGGGCTCCTGTGTCAGTGACGCTGACTGTGCCGGTGAGGGCTCCTGTGTCGGTGACACTGACTGTGCCGGTGAGGGCTCCTGTGTCAGTGACAGTGACTGTATGGTGAGGGCTCCTGTGTCGGTGACGCTGACTGTGCCGGTGAGGGCTCCTGTGTCGGTGACGCTGACTGTGCCGGTGAGGGCTCCTGCGTCGGCGACAGTGACTGTGCCGGTGAGGGCTCCTGCGTCGGTGACGCTGACTGTCCCGGTGAGGGCTCCTGCGTCAGTGACGCTGACTGTGCCGGTGAGGGCTCCTGTGTCGGTGACACTGACTGTGCCGGTGAGGGCTCCTGTGTCAGTGACAGTGACTGTATGGTGAGGGCTCCTGTGTCGGTGACGCTGACTGTCCCGGTGAGGGCTCCTGTGTCAGTGACAGTGACTGTATGGTGAGGGCTCCTGTGTCGGTGACGCTGACTGTGCTGGTGAGGGCTCCTGCGTCGGTGACGGTGACTGTGCCGGTGAGGGCTCCTGCGTCGGTGACAGTGACTGTGCCGGTGAGGGCTCCTGCGTCGGCGACAGTGACTGTGCCGGTGAGGGCTCCTGCGTCGGCGACAGTGACTGTGCCGGTGAGGGCTCCTGCGTCGGTGACGCTGACTGTCCCGGTGAGGGCTCCTGCGTCGGCGACAGTGACTGTGCCGGTGAGGGCTCCTGCGTCGGTGACGCTGACTGTCCCGGTGAGGGCTCCTGCGTCAGTGACGCTG
Organism: Furipterus horrens; assembly: GCF_987537825.1. Lineage (NCBI taxonomy): Eukaryota > Metazoa > Chordata > Mammalia > Chiroptera > Furipteridae > Furipterus > Furipterus horrens. Next base: position 2,696,122 of record NW_028327173.1, read on the forward strand.
ACTGTGCCGGTGAGGGCTCCTGCGTCGGTGACAGTGACTGTATGGTGAGGGCTCCTGCGTCAGTGACGCTGACTGTGCCGGTGAGGGCTCCTGCGTCGGCGACAGTGACTGTGCCGGTGAGGGCTCCTGCGTCGGTGACGCTGACTGTCCCGGTGAGGGCTCCTGCGTCAGTGACGCTGACTGTGCCGGTGAGGGCTCCTGTGTCGGTGACACTGACTGTGCCGGTGAGGGCTCCTGTGTCAGTGACAGTGACTGTATGGTGAGGGCTCCTGTGTCGGTGACGCTGACTGTCCCGGTGAGGGCTCCTGTGTCAGTGACAGTGACTGTATGGTGAGGGCTCCTGTGTCGGTGACGCTGACTGTGCTGGTGAGGGCTCCTGCGTCGGTGACGGTGACTGTGCCGGTGAGGGCTCCTGCGTCGGTGACAGTGACTGTATGGTGAGGGCTCCTGCGTCAGTGACGCTGACTGTGCCGGTGAGGGCTCCTGCGTCGGTGACGGTGACTGTACCGGTGAGGGCTCCTGCGTCGGTGACGCTGACTGTCCCGGTGAGGGCTCCTGCGTCGGTGACGGTGACTGTATGGTGAGGGCTCCTGCGTCGGTGACAGTGACTGTATGGTGAGGGCTCCTGCGTCGGCGACAGTGACTGTGCCGGTGAGGGCTCCTGCGTCGGCGGCAGTGACTGTGCCGGTGAGGGCTCCTGCGTCAGTGACGCTGACTGTGCCGGTGAGGGCTCCTGTGTCGGTGACAGTGACTGTATGGTGAGGGCTCCTGCGTCGGTGACAGTGACTGTGCCGGTGAGGGCTCCTGTGTCGGTGACAGTGACTGTATGGTGAGGGCTCCTGCGTCGGTGACGCTGACTGTGCCGGTGAGGGCTCCTGTGTCGGTGACAGTGACTGTATGGTGAGGGCTCCTGCGTCGGTGACGCTGACTGTGCTGGTGAGGGCTCCTGCGTCGGTGACGCTGACTGTGCTGGTGAGGGCTCCTGCGTCGGTGACGGTGACTGTGCCGGTGAGGGCTCCTGCGTCGGTGACAGTGACTGTATGGTGAGGGCTCCTGCGTCAGTGACGCTGACTGTGCCGGTGAGGGCTCCTGTGTCGGTGACGCTGACTGTGCCGGTGAGGGCTCCTGTGTCGGTGACAGTGACTGTATGGTGAGGGCTCCTGCGTCAGTGACGCTGACTGTGCCGGTGAGGGCTCCTGTGTCGGTGACGGTGACTGTGCCGGTGAGGGCTCCTGTGTCAGTGACAGTGACTGTATGGTGAGGGCTCCTGCGTCAGTGACGCTGACTGTGCCGGTGAGGGCTCCTGCGTCGGTGACAGTGACTGTATGGTGAGGGCTCCTGCGTCAGTGACGCTGACTGTGCCGGTGAGGGCTCCTGCGTCGGCGACAGTGACTGTGCCGGTGAGGGCTCCTGCGTCGGTGACGCTGACTGTCCCGGTGAGGGCTCCTGCGTCAGTGACGCTGACTGTGCCGGTGAGGGCTCCTGTGTCGGTGACACTGACTGTGCCGGTGAGGGCTCCTGTGTCAGTGACAGTGACTGTATGGTGAGGGCTCCTGTGTCGGTGACGCTGACTGTCCCGGTGAGGGCTCCTGTGTCAGTGACAGTGACTGTATGGTGAGGGCTCCTGTGTCGGTGACGCTGACTGTGCTGGTGAGGGCTCCTGCGTCGGTGACAGTGACTGTATGGTGAGGGCTCCTGCGTCGGTGACGGTGACTGTGCCGGTGAGGGCTCCTGCGTCGGTGACAGTGACTGTATGGTGAGGGCTCCTGCGTCAGTGACGCTGACTGTGCCGGTGAGGGCTCCTGCGTCGGTGACGGTGACTGTACCGGTGAGGGCTCCTGCGTCGGTGACGCTGACTGTCCCGGTGAGGGCTCCTGCGTCGGTGACGGTGACTGTATGGTGAGGGCTCCTGCGTCGGTGACAGTGACTGTATGGTGAGGGCTCCTGCGTCGGCGACAGTGACTGTGCCGGTGAGGGCTCCTGCGTCGGCGGCAGTGACTGTGCCGGTGAGGGCTCCTGCGTCAGTGACGCTGACTGTGCCGGTGAGGGCTCCTGTGTCGGTGACAGTGACTGTATGGTGAGGGCTCCTGCGTCGGTGACAGTGACTGTGCCGGTGAGGGCTCCTGTGTCGGTGACAGTGACTGTATGGTGAGGGCTCCTGCGTCGGTGACGCTGACTGTGCCGGTGAGGGCTCCTGTGTCGGTGACAGTGACTGTATGGTGAGGGCTCCTGCGTCGGTGACGCTGACTGTGCTGGTGAGGGCTCCTGCGTCGGTGACGCTGACTGTGCTGGTGAGGGCTCCTGCGTCGGTGACGGTGACTGTGCCGGTGAGGGCTCCTGCGTCGGTGACAGTGACTGTATGGTGAGGGCTCCTGCGTCAGTGACGCTGACTGTGCCGGTGAGGGCTCCTGTGTCGGTGACGCTGACTGTGCCGGTGAGGGCTCCTGTGTCGGTGACAGTGACTGTATGGTGAGGGCTCCTGCGTCGGTGACAGTGACTGTATGGTGAGGGCTCCTGCGTCGGTGACGCTGACTGTGCCGGTGAGGGCTCCTGTGTCGGTGACAGTGACTGTATGGTGAGGGCTCCTGCGTCGGTGACGCTGACTGTGCTGGTGAGGGCTCCTGCGTCGGTGACGCTGACTGTGCCGGTGAGGGCTCCTGTGTCGGTGACAGTGACTGTATGGTGAGGGCTCCTGCGTCAGTGACGCTGACTGTGCCGGTGAGGGCTCCTGTGTCGGTGACGGTGACTGTGCCGGTGAGGGCTCCTGTGTCAGTGACAGTGACTGTATGGTGAGGGCTCCTGCGTCAGTGACGCTGACTGTGCCGGTGAGGGCTCCTGTGTCGGTGACGCTGACTGTGCCGGTGAGGGCTCCTGTGTCGGTGACAGTGACTGTATGGTGAGGGCTCCTGCGTCGGTGACAGTGACTGTATGGTGAGGGCTCCTGCGTCGGTGACGCTGACTGTGCCGGTGAGGGCTCCTGTGTCGGTGACAGTGACTGTATGGTGAGGGCTCCTGCGTCGGTGACGCTGACTGTGCTGGTGAGGGCTCCTGCGTCGGTGACGCTGACTGTGCTGGTGAGGGCTCCTGCGTCGGTGACGGTGACTGTGCCGGTGAGGGCTCCTGCGTCGGTGACGCTGACTGTGCCGGTGAGGGCTCCTGCGTCGGTGACGGTGACTGTGCCGGTGAGGGCTCCTGCGTCGGTGACGCTGACTGTGCTGGTGAGGGCTCCTGCGTCGGTGACGGTGACTGTGCCGGTGAGGGCTCCTGCGTCGGTGACAGTGACTGTATGGTGAGGGCTCCTGCGTCAGTGACGCTGACTGTGCCGGTGAGGGCTCCTGTGTCAGTGACAGTGACTGTATGGTGAGGGCTCCTGCGTCGGTGACGCTGACTGTGCCGGTGAGGGCTCCTGTGTCGGTGACGCTGACTGTGCCGGTGAGGGCTCCTGCGTCGGCGACAGTGACTGTGCCGGTGAGGGCTCCTGCGTCGGTGACGCTGACTGTGCCGGTGAGGGCTCCTGCGTCGGTGACGCTGACTGTGCTGGTGAGGGCTCCTGCGTCGGTGACGGTGACTGTGCCGGTGAGGGCTCCTGCGTCGGTGACAGTGACTGTATGGTGAGGGCTCCTGCGTCAGTGACGCTGACTGTGCCGGTGAGGGCTCCTGTGTCGGTGACGCTGACTGTGCCGGTGAGGGCTCCTGCGTCGGCGACAGTGACTGTATGGTGAGGGCTCCTGCGTCGGTGACACTGACTGTCCCGGTGAGGGCTCCTGCGTCGGTGACGCTGACTGTGCCGGTGAGGGCTCCTGTGTCAGTGACAGTGACTGTATGGTGAGGGCTCCTGCGTCGGCGACAGTGACTGTGCCGGTGAGGGCTCCTGCGTCGGTGACGCTGACTGTGCCGGTGAGGGCTCCTGTGTCAGTGACAGTGACTGTGCCGGTGAGGGCTCCTGCGTCGGTGACGCTGACTGTATGGTGAGGGCTCCTGCGTCGGCGACAGTGACTGTGCCGGTGAGGGCTCCTGCATCGGCAGCAGTGACTGCATCTGTAGCTACAATAAGGTCTTCCCTGAACCAGCTCCAAGGGCTACCCCTGCACAGCCCTCTATCCTGCCTCAGCCATGGCACCTATGGTTCCAGAAGCTTCTGGAGCGCTGACCTTCCACCCTCAGCACCTCGCCCCATGTGTGATGTACAGAATGTACACAGTTAATGATCCTCTATCGTGTGCTTTAAAACATGCGAAGAGCAGAAATTATATGCTGCGTTCCTACCAAAACCACACACACACACACACACATGAACACGAGAAACATTCTGAGAGTAATGAATATGTTTAGTACCTTGACGGAATCACGGGTGTTTGCCTATGTCCAAATCCATTACAAGGCAACAGCTGCAAGTGTGCAGTTTTTCCATATCAATTATACTCAATAATGCAAGAAAGGAGTGCTCTGAAAATGTAGTTGTTGAAGGAACGAAAGAATCGGTGAGTGAACCAATTCATGACCTACTTTAAAGTTGGGAACTCTCATGGACATTTAGTGAACATTTAGGTTTTGTCTGCCCCCTCCCCCCAACCTAGAAACTTCACAATAATTTTCGGGTATGGGCCTTTGTAGGTGGGAATCCCAGTCTCTGCAGGAGGAACCCCCGCCTTCCCAGGACACTCACCATTATCATTATAAAGCTATTCTTTATGTTAAGCCAAATCTAACACATTACGACTCAAAGCCACTCAAGTTCAGGGGAGACATAATTCTGTCATTCAATTCTGCTCATCAAAGAGGAGGTCAGACGAAAAGGTCACGGTTCTCTTAAATGTATTCCAACAAATTTTAGTTTAACTTTAATGCTGCCCTTTTGCCTTTTCAGAGAAAAGTGTTCTATTCATTGGTGATGAGCAAATGCTTCTGAAATTTGGGATTGCTGGCTCTGACCTTTTCTTTATTTGCAGGTAATCAAAGGAACGGGCAGACGGCAGAAGCGTAATGTGAGGATTACAAAACTTACAGGGAAAAACGCATTGAGGAGGAACGTGGTGATGATGTGACGGAGAGAGAAGGGGGCGGCAGGGGCAAAACGGGACTAAACGGGGCTTTAGAAAGGAAGACATCAGCGGTCCTGTCCGGCCAGTGCCGGGTCCCGGGGGCGTGGGGGCAACTCACCACATGGTTTTGAATAAGGAAGTGGGTAGGGGACCAGCTCCCCTGCAGGGCAACCGTGGGGACTAAGTGAGGTGGTCCCCATGAGACATTCAGTTCAGTGCCCACCACGGGGCCATCGCCGGTGAGGACTAAACAGCCTGATTTTTATCCTCGTGGTCACAGTCTCCGCACCCGTGACGCGGCGGCCAAGCGTGAAAGCGCCATGCCAGCCATGCACGTTGCCCGCCATTAACGTCTTCCTTTCAAAATACTGCACGCGCCCAGTTGCCAAGCCGGCTCTCCCTCTTATCGCCACCTTCACTCCCATCCGTGTTGTGTGTTGAATGTTGTCCCCCAAAGGGTTTATTCAAGACCTAAGCCCCGTACCTGGGCATGTGACCTTATTGAGAAATGGGGTCCTTGCAAATGGAATCGAGGTAAGAGGAGATCACGCTAGATCCGCATGGGCACCAAACCAATGACTGGTGTCCTTACAAGAAGAGGGAAATGCGGGCACAGACACAGAGACAGACATAGAGGGACAAGTCCGTGCGAGGATGGAGCAGAGGTTGGAGTGACGCACCTACAAGCCAAGGAACGGCAGGATCGCTGGCAGATGACAGATGCGTTCAAGGCAAGGAAGGGTTCCGCCGCTGGGGCCTCAGCCAGCATAGCCCTGCCCACGCTGGTGTCAGGCGCCTGGGCCCCGGGGCTGAGAGGGAACACGTCTCTGCTGAGCTCTGCCCCCCAGCTCACAGCTCTTTGCTGTGACCGCCGAGGAGAGGACACAACAGTGCATTCAGCAGGACATCCTGGCCTGGATGGCGTATCTGACCTCCAGCCCGCGTGCGCCGTGTGCCAGGGGCGCAGGGTCCCGGGAAAATAGACAAGGGCTCAGCCACGATGGGGGCTAATGCACAGACACCCCGAGCCATGAGGTCGGTGCCACGAGGGAACACAGGCTGAGCTGAGGAAGCAACCGGGGCCTGATCCACGGGGCGAGCTCAGGAACGGCATCGACCCTCCCCTAGTGAGCCCGGTGCGGTCGGCACAGCCTGGTCCAGATGAGGAAACCCCACCTCTGGTTCATCTAGTAAGTTGCTGGGAGTAAACATTACTCGGCAAAGTCCTCTTTGCTTTTGAAGAAACGTGGAAGGTAGTGGCATTTCCCACCCGGGGCCTGACCCCAGAGAGGGCCCATGAGGGGAGGCTCCAGGTGTGGCGTGGGCCATGCCACGTGTATCTGCCAGAAGGGTTGTGGGCTTGAACAACTTTGGGAAACACTGTCCACTCAGGACCACGGCTTGACCTGCACGGAAGCAGGTTTGAGATCTAAAAAGGCACACGCCCACCCGAGGCTCTATAACTACCCGCTAACTTTGGGACATGGTAAGAGATGTGCTGAGTCTCCCTGCCACGGCTCTGGAGAGACACGAGGGGGTCTCCACAGTGGAGGAGGATGGAGGGCCGGCCCAGGCCAGACACTTCACACAGGACCCCCAGCGCTGTCCCCAGGTACCTGCCCCCAACTGCCGTCCCAGCAAACTTCCAGAGGCCCCGTGGGAACGAGGTTAATGAAGCCAAGAGCCCTAGGGGTTCCAACCTGGAGCCCGACTTCTCAAGGTTTACTTAAACACGGCAGGCGGCTCGCCCCCACCTCCCAGGCCCTTTACGAAAACACCTGCGGGCGGGCTCACCATCAGGCCTCACCTGGGTGCACTTCCTGTTCCTGCTGAGATTTCCCTTATTCCCAGCCAGGACCTCAGAGGGGGCGTCACTGGTCCCGGTGGCTCTGCCCAAAGGCCCCGGCAAGGGTCCCAGGGGTTGGGGGAGGGGTGTTTGACCCTCAGCCATTACTGATTCAAGAAATACGGCCGCCGCTCCTCTGTGCCGCGCTGCAGACAGGCCAGGCATAGAGCAGTGACGTCCCTGTCCCCACGGAGCCTACGGGTGGCAGCACACAGCTCACACTTTGTATGGAAAGCCTTTTAGGGTAACGTCCAGGAAACAGGCGCAGCTGCTCTGACTTTGCAGACCTCAGAGGAAAAGCAGCCGGTGCGTTCTCAGCGCTGAGACTGAGGCCAGGAAGTGGTCTGCCCCCCAGACGACACTTCAGAGCAGGCGGGGTCGGGGAGGGAGGATGAGGCCCCCCGGCTCGTCACCCTTCTGGGTGGGTGGCTCTGTTTGGCTTGTGATCTACTCTGAGCAGGTGCACAAGGAACGTGTCAGGACAGACCAAAGGGTGGGCTGCTGGCGGGTTATTCTAGACAAGCGGCGTACCTAAGCATGCACAGGTGTCGTGGGTCCCCATTTGGCAGGAAGCGCAGGACAGCTGCGTGCTGGCCGTCTAGTGATGTCTCCTGAAGTAGACACAGGACCCGTGAGGGGGTCCAGCCCCGGCTGGACGTTGGGACCTACTTCCAGGAGGTTTTACCAAAAGGGTGAGGTCACGCACTTTCCAGACATTTAAGAGTCACTGCTATGTCTGTCCAAGTGAGCTGTGTCCTTGGACCATGGCTTGAGGAAGCTGAGCACCTGGGGCCCCCCTCCTTCCCTGCCAGCTCTCCTCTCTGTGCCCCACGGGTTTGTCTACCCAGCCCCATTGCCACGAGCCCTCCTGCACCCAGAAATGGTCCAGTTTTTGAAAACAGATTGGAACCAACTGTGTTGTCATGATCTTGTGCCCTCCCTGTGACAGCTGACAGCACCTGGAGTCTTTCAAGACTGGGCTTCAGCCGAAAGGTCTGGAGATGTCCCGGGAGCCCTCTGGGAGAGGCAGGGTAGAAGGCGGCAGAGACTCGGCGGGTACCCCCCCACAACCCTGCCCTTAGGGCAATGACTGGCCCCCTGGCCGGCTGCTCATTGCTCATCACTGGCTCCTGGGCTGCGTGTCCTCTGCCACAGCGGTGCCCGCTGGCCGAGCGCTGGGCCATCTGCTGCTCAGATGGGAGAGCTGCTGAGCCACGCGACAGAATGCTAATGTCCGTGGGCTGCTGTGTCCCTGCGGGGCCACTTTGGACGCAGACACAAGCACAGAGGTGGGTGAGCCTCCAGCCCCCCGCCCCCCGTCATGGATGGTGCCAGCCCCATCACTGGCTGGGAATGGAAAAAATGGATCTTGAGAATATCATGCTAAGCAAAATAAGTCAGATGGAAAAAGTTAAGAACTACATGATTTCACTCCTCTGTGGCTTATAGCTGAAAGCAACACATGAACAAACAGGAGAAACACACAGACAAAAGCTCGCTGACACAGCAGCATGGCGGTTACCAGAGGGAAGGGGTGGGGTCGCTAAGGGGAAAAAGGGTCAAAGATGTGGTGACGGAAGATGACTTGACTTTGGGTGGTGGGCACACGATGCAATGCACAGATCATGCATCACAGAGACGTACACTTGAAACTTCTATAACCCCATTAACCAATGTCACCCCAATAAGTTGAATTTAAAAGAGTGTTTCCACTGACTTCCAGCCAAGATGGAGGTGTAGACAGACACACTGCATCTCCCTCCAGAACTAAGAAGGAACACAACTACCTCAAAACTAAAGACAACCAGAAGTTCCAGAAAACCAAGCTACATGGAAATCCAACAAACAAAGATATAAGAAGAAATACTCATCCAGACAGGCAGGAGGGGTGGAGCCGGGGTGGAGAGGACTCAGTGTGGTGGCGGCAGCAACAGGCCGGCGGAAAGCACAGTCACACGTTTTAAAAACTAGGGAGGGACACCTGGGGAGCACTCCCAGCACCAGATCAGATGGCACGGCTCATGGTCCCAGCACCGGGGAAAATAAAGCCTCATTGCTTCTGACTGTGCAGACCCGTGGGGGTTGGGGCGGAGGCAGAAACTGCCAATCTCTCAGCAGAGTCCACTTGTTTAAAGGGCCCCCATGTCCTAGAACATCCGCAGACCCACCCACTCTGGGAACGACGGCCAGCGCAGCAGCTAGAGGGGCGCCAGTCCCATACGGAAGTGGGAGAAGTGCCTGGAAAAGGGGTGAGTGCTGGGCAGGCGGCATTGTTCCCTCTCAGACCCCTCCCCCACACACAGCACCACACATGGTAAAACGGGTCGCCCTGTACTGACGAATCCCTAAGGCTCCGCCCCTTACAACGTAACAGGTACAACAGCTCTACCTGGGACACAGAGGCAAACACACACAGAAGCCTGTCAAGATGAGGAGACAGAGAAGTGTGGCCCAAAAGAGGGAACTGACCAAGGTTCCAGTGGGAGAACTAAGCAACGAGGAGAGAGCCAACGTAACAGACAAGGAGATAGCCAACTTAGCTGATGCAGAGTTCAAAACATTGGTGATAAAGATGCTCACAGGCTTGACAGAGATGCCTTCAGTATGATAAATGCATAAGAGAAGAAGTGAAGGATAGGAATAGGAACAGAATCCTAGGTGTGGGGATCATTTGGAGGGTTATCAGCTGGGAGGGGGGAGGGGGAGAAATGGGGAAACGGTGCAGGGACTAAGAAGCATAACTGGTTGATACAAAATAGACAGGGTGAGCTTAAGAATAATATAGGAAAGGGTGAAGCCAAAGAACTTACATGCATGACCCATGGACATGTACAAAGGGGGGTGGAATTTCTGGAGGAAAGGGGGTACTGGGCAGAGGGGAGCAAAGGGAAAACAATTGGGATACTGTAACAACATAATCGATAAAATATACTTTAAAAAAAAAGTGTTTCTGGACACCCCGCCAGTCGCCTGGGTGGGTTATGCCTCCCGCACAGCACAGCCCTGAGTGGGTGGCATTGCCGGGCCTGTCTCATCCGGGGGGAGGGTAGAAGGACCCAATGTAAGCTGTCGGCTTACGCGTTACTGATGATAACACATCGATGTTGGTCATCAGCTGTAACAACTGCTCACGCCAGGGCAAGGTATTAACAATGGGGAGGCTGGGGGTTGGTGGGGAGAAGACCCTGGGAACTCTGTTCTGTCTGTGTGGTTTTTCCAGAAACCTAAAACTGGTCTAAGAAATAAAGTCTAAAAACATGGCTCAGAGAAGGTGGCAGCGTTTGGGGTGCTCAGCACCCATTTTGGGCAATCACAGCAGGTTTCATTGGGACTGGGGTTGAGGCTGGGGTGCTGAGCCCCTAAACTCTGAGGCCCATCCCATAAGCAGGAGTAGAATGGGGATCAAGGTTAATAGGTCAAATGGAGCAGAAGCGAGGAGGTGGGAACAAGGACAGACAGACCAGACTGAGCCCAGGACACATGGGGGCCGCGCCGGCAAAGACAGGCCCAGGTCAGCCGTGGGTGGTGTGAGGAAGCTGTCGGCCGGGAGTCCCAGGCTCCTGAGCCCCTGCCAGTCTCCCCGTCTAACCCCGTCCCAGCCCCTGCCCGGCACCCTCCCCAGACTGGAGAGTTCGGAGCTATTGCGTTCCCGGGGAGTCCCCGCCCTGCACTCCTGCACTGCTGGCTCGCTTGGCACTTACGCAGCCCCCACCCCGTGCCAGGAGTTCTGCCAGGCCTGGGGAGCAGAGGTGAGGAAGGCGGGGGGCCCCCCCTCCCGGGGCCCACAGCCCCGCAGAAGGATGCCGTGTCCCCGGAGGACCAGCACGCGTGTGCCCTCCGTCTGACGGTGCAGATGGGAGCACTAGCAAATGCACACTGGGCTGCAGCCCTTGATAGGGGGGTGTGAGGAGGAGGAGGTGCCGCTCAGCCGGGGTGGGGGAGCTGCACCCAGGCTATGAGGGGACAGTGGTGAATACAGCCCAGGGAGGGGACCGAGCCCCACAGCCCACGGGAGGGCCCACTGTGGACCCAAAGGAACAGCCTGACCCGGTGGGGCACCGTGGTTTCTGGGAAGGACATGGGAGTTGGGGAGCCTAGGAGATTCCCATGCAGCTGGGGTGCCAGGCGCTGGCTGAGCAGAAGCAGGAGACCTGGAGGAAGGGCGGGACCGGGAGACAGATGAACGCGGAAGGAACAGGACCGGGGCCGGGGACGAGCCAGAGCCGGACAGGGAGACGTGTGTGCGCCTGACACTTCCCCGGGCGCTGAGACCTCTGCACGCTGCCCGGAGCCCCGGGAGGCAACTTCCAGGCCCGAACGTCCTGCCTGGAACCCGGGAGTCTCAGTGTGACTTCGGGTGGGGCTCGGAGTCCCGTGGTGTGCTCCCCCTGCAGGGGCTGGCGCCTGAGGTCCGCCACGGAGGTGGCCGCCCGGGGCTATGGGACAGGCCCCAGTAGAGACTGGACCTGAGGCTCAGGGGCTGTCCTGGCTGGCAGTGGCCTGGGTATCACTGTCACAGGTCATGTCGCCACTGGAAGGAGTTAGCACCATCCACACCTCCACGGGGAGAGGACAGCTGGACACACGCTGCCAGCGGACTTTGCTGGGCTCTGCCCCGTGCATCCCGTCCCCTGGCCGATGTCAGTCTGCATCCTTTCTCTGCAATAAACCGTGACAGCAAGCAGGAGGGCTCTTGGGGAGTTCTTTCAGAGTCATCAAATGTGAGGGGGCTCCTGGGAGGGGACTAAGCCCCACAGCCCATGGGAGGGTCCACTGTGTGTCCCCACACTTCCAACGAGCCCCCATTGGGTCCCGGGGACTCCACACTCCCAACGAGCCCCCATTGGGTCCCGGGGACTCCACACTTCCAATGTATCCCTGATGGGAGGAGGCCCGGGCAACTGCCCCTTGGTTTACAGAGTGGGGGAGCTGGGATGCTCAGCAGCACACAGCACCCCAGGGGATGGTGACAGCATTAGTGTGGGACAAGGTGAGCTGGAGGTGCCTGTGGGACACCCTAGGAAAGACACCAGAGATGGAGGTGGCGAGCAAGTACTTCTGTTCATTCACGCTCCCTCCGTCCACCCGTCCATCCATCCATCTGTCCATCCGTCAGCCGTGGGTGGCAGCGTGAGCCTCTGGGACCCGCACTGCACGCGGGGATCGCCAGGGCAACGAAACCCATGTGGGACGTTCCCGCTCCGCACATTAACAGACAAGCAAAACCCACACCAGCGTGTCCTCAGAAATGGAGGTGACAAAGGAGAAAGGTGAGACTGGGTGAGAGGGGACAGTCACACAGCTGGTCACCATGAGGGCTGGCAGGGCCAGGCGGCGTCTGCAGGGAGGACCACGGGGGCCGAGAGCCGGGATGGCCGGTGAGGCCTGCGGATAGGGCACCCCAGGCCTCCGGGGAGAGAGCGCCACGCAAGTCCTGTCCCAGGAGCGGAGGAGACGGTCCCTGCCACTCAGGGCCAGCTAGTGGCTATGGTGGCCTGGCGGGCCTTGCGGAGTTGCAGTTCATCAGCTCCGCTGCTGCCACCCGAAAGCAGCTGGGGACAGCAGGAACAGGAGCAGCCGTGTGCCAATAAAACCTTAGTTGTGACACGGGACCTGGGTCAGATCAGGTCAAGGACCCTAATTTGCCAAATCTCGGGGACAGCGTGGCAGGGATGCTGCTAGGTGTTATGGGCCGCCTGACACCGTTTCTGCGTCCGCCCCTCCTGCCCCGGGTGGGACCCTCTGGACGCGCCCAGAAGCCTCTCCCTCTCTCCCTCCCCTGGGGAGGGCGGCCTGCCCCGCGTGCTCACGGAGGACTCGGGCATCACTCTCCCCGCCTCTGGACTCTATTCCATAAACGCAACCTGAAGCCGTGGGGGCGTCGGGAAGGCACCCCAGTGAGCTCACGCCTGGCCCCACGCGCTCCCACTCATGTTGCCGCCTGGCTCGCAGCACGAACAAGCAGCGTCTCCACCCCCTGAGAGCGCTGCTGACATGCGACCCAGGCTCATGACCTCGCGTGTGTCCCTGTTGATTTCTAGGTCGTCAGAATCGATCCCGTCACTTGAGACTGTCAGGGCTGCATTGGGTCCTGGTCATCACCTAAAGTCCCTTTCCTGCTTCGACTTGTCACAGGAGCCGTGATGGAGGCAGCTGGGAGCAGACTCGGGCCAGACCCCCGAGTCAGAGCCAGACACTGCGTGGCCAGATCCCTGGCCCTCGGCGAGTTACTAGGCTTTGCAGCACCTGGGTTTCCCCAGCTGGAAAGGGGGGCACGGGTCGGTGTGAGCACCGGACGGGGGGAGGCCTGGGAAGGCGCATTAGACACGGAGCTTTAGACCGGGGCCCGGCGCTGGAGGAGTCAGGGGAGCTCTGGGATTGGCAGCAGAAAGCCGTGTCGCCCCGGCTGGTGCGGCTCCGTGGGCTGAGCCTCGTCCCGCAAACCAAAAGGCCGCCGGTCGGACTCCTGGTCAGGGGACACCCCTGGACTGCGGGCCAGGTCCCCAGCCGGGGAAGTGCAAGGGGGAGCTGACCCACGTTTCTCTTCCACATGGATGTCTCTCTCCCTCGGCCTCCCTCTCTTCCCCTCTCACTAAAAATAAATAAATAAAAAGCCCGCATCTGTGCCGGCAACCAATTCATCAAAGCAAATCTATTCTCAGCACAGGGCCGAGGTCGGAGAGACCTTCCTGCACACAGCCAGCTGCACCCCCCCCCCGTCCCCCCAAACCCAGCATCAAGGGCTGCACCTGCCTGGGGCCCTGGCAGAGACGGCAGCAAGGATGCGACGTAAGCAAGGTTCCTGGGCGAAGACCTCACCTAAAAGCACGACACTGATCGTGCTGAGCCCTGGCTTTCTCGGGGGAGGCCTGGCCTCTCCCCCAGGCCCCCTAAAAGCATGCAGCGAGGCTAGAGGAGCTCAGCTAGACCAGAGCAGCCGGCGCTGTGTGTGTCCTAGATGCCAGGATGGGCAGAGCGCTTGGGTGTGAAACTCAGCTCCCCCTCCCTTGGAGGGCAGGTGCTGACCTCACTCTTCCGTGCTCAGGGGGCCACTCAGAACCTCAGTCTCTTCATCCATCAAGTGGGAATGAGGACTTCCATCCCCCATGAGGGGCCTGGGAGGATTCACCCACTGAAGGTATCGACGGAAGAGTGACAGACAGGCCAGAGCATAGGTGCCACCAGTTACCCCACATCATGGCTGGGGAGCCAGGGCGCCTGGCGGCGCGTGAGGCCCACTTCTCAGGTTTCTTCACCGGTGAGGGGTTGCGCTGGGATTTGACCCAGGAGCCTAGCCACAGCCCCTGTCTGTCACTACTGTGCCCTCCGCCACCCGTGAGCAAGAGAGTGCATGGGAAGACCCCTTCCCTGAAGCCCAAAGGCCACCCTGTCTCCTCTGGTGGGCACAGTGGTGCCCAAGAAAACAATGCCCAGACCCCACACTCTGCTGCTGCCTCCCTCGCTGTGCCCAGGCTGAAGCCGAATCCGTAGTCCCAATGAGTCAGATAATCAATAAACCCTCCAGAGCATCCAGGCAGTAAAAAATAGTAAAGCGTCTTCATGCCCAGACAAGTCAGTAATTAACCCGAGTGTGGAGGCCGAGCTTTGTTTGGCCAGATATAATTGGCTTTGTGGGGGCAGGGGGAAGGCTGGTGAACGCCCCGGTTCTCAGCCCATCAGGACAGGCCCCGGGGGGGGCCCTGCTCTGTGCCGGGTCTGAGGCTGCGGCTCTGCAGCCGGGAGCAGGGGTCTGCGGCAGAGGCGGGCGCAGCCGCGCCGGGGACAGATGTGCGTCTCCTGTGGTGCGCACACGCCATTCGTCAAGCGCAGCTCGGCCTGGGGGACGGTGAGAAGGCTCAGGACAGCTCCGGTCACCTTTCCCATCACAGAGTCCTCAGCCAGGCCAGGGCAGCCACCAGTCACCCTGCCCAGTTCTGGCTGAAGGTCAGAGAGAGCACAAGAGCCTGGACAGCCATGTGGGCTCAGGGGTGAGAAGTGGGAGCCTGGGGGGTGTAAGGGGAGAGATGTCGGGGTGATTTAAGTCAGAGGAACGGCCCCCTCGCTCCCCCCGACCCCGAGCCTGCCTGGACCGTGTACCAGGACACCAAGCAGAGTATCACTCCTGGCCCCTGCCAGACTCTCAGGAAAGAACCAAGGAGGGTCAGGGCTGGCGTGATTCAGCAGTGACAACTGGGGAGGCAGAGGGGGAGGCGGCTGGGTCTGTGGGATTCCAGGGGGGCAGCAGGCTGGGCTCCCAGCCTGCAGGGGAGCAGAGGCGTGAGCAGACTAAACCTGTGCAAAAACGCGGAGTAGCCCAGGGCCTCTGCCCACTGGACAACTGAGGAAGCAGATTTGGGGACTGGGGCTGCCAATCCTGAAGGGCCATGAAAGTCAGAGTGACCCCACAGTTCAGAAGTCCCATGTGGGTGTGAGACTCAGTTTCCCCAATGGCCCCAGAGGGAAGGATTTAGGCACCAGATCCATCCCAGGGGCCTGAGATATTCCGGTGGGAATTAAGACTGTGCTCAGGAGCAGAAAAGACAGGCGTGGGCCCCGACCTGTCAGCCATCTCCACCGGGGACAGTCATTCCACGTGGGGGCTGTGACGAGGACACCTTCACGAAGGCAGCTCCTCAGTCTGAGTGTTCACTGTGTCAGGCCCAGGCTGGCCACGTCCTGACCTTGACAAGGACCTCTGCTTTGCAGGCAGGGACACTGAAGCTCAGAGAAGCTAGATCCCTGTCCCAGGTCCCTCAGCTGGTAGGTGACTGCGCAGAATTTGAACCCAAATGATTCTGACCCCGAATCTCACAGAGTGTTGGCAGACCTGCCTGTCCTTGTCTTCCAAGGGCGTCCTGACGCTCTGCCTCCTCTAAGCCACTAAAGGTCACTAGGTCGCCGCATCACCTTAGATGTTGGGCAAGAGAAAGCAGCCAGTAATTGCTCGCACGGAGCGGGGCCCGCCAAGTGCCAGGATGAGCCTAAGTCTCTCCCGCGTCCGTCTCACTCCATTCTCATAACGACCCACGCAGGAGGTGCCTTCCTACGTTGCAGATGAGGAAACCGAGGTGTAGCAGCCTGGTGTGTGCCCAAGGGCACCCAGCTCACCCATAAGCACCCTCGCCCACGCCTCCGAGCCCACCCCCGCAAAGGCAGGGACCAGAAAGCGCCAACACACCAGCAGGGCCCTGAGAACATGATTAATGTGACTCAGGCTGGGGAGATAAGGGGAGTCATGGGCTGACTGCACTCACCGTGCCCTGCCGGCTGCAGGCATGCAGATGGCACGGGGTGCCCCCAGGCACAGGACACACGCAGATGCGCCCCACTCCTCTGATCCCCCTGCTCGGGCAGCCTGTCTGGGGTCTGGACAGCCCTCACTCCCCTTCCGCCAGGATAATCGCCGGCGGGACCTGCTCCAGAAATGCCACCTGAGCACACGGTGGAGGGAGGCTGCTGGGAAGCGTTGCTAGGAGACGGGAGGGAGGGGGCGAAGGGCGGCAGGACCGGGGGCTCCGAGGAGCCTCAGCCTGCATCGCAGCCCGCGCGCAGGGAGCGGGAGGGTAAAGGCATGGAGCCGGGCTCCTGGTTTCAATGAGCCGGGTCCCGCCTGACATTGACCTGACCGGGGGGCCCAGAGAATGATGTGAAATCTAATTGCTGGGTGTTTTACTTTGGTATTAGGGCCGTGGCACTTGGTAAATATCAGGGAGCCGGATGCCTTCTCCGATCCTCTGGGCAAAGTTTACCGGCGCGGCTGTGGCCTTGAACAAAGGACATGAGAGAGAGACAGAGAGAGAGAGAGAGAAAGCATTGCTCCCGGGAGGGGGTGGGGTGGAGGAGGGAAGCCACCAGACAAAGTCCCTCCAAGACAAGTGTCCCCACGGCAGCCACAGTCTTCGTTCTGTACAGGAAGCAGATACTCCAAGGACCCACCTTCGTGGGGGACCTTTGCATTTCCCTGCTCTCTGCAAACCCCAACTCTGCACCCCAGCACCCACCCACCTAGAGGAAGGAGGGGAGAGGCCCCGATGGATCCTTACCTTATACCCCAAAGATAACAGATGTATCAAAATGTAGATGAGGAGAGAGAAAGAGAAACCATTAAAGTGTTGAAGAAATCATTTTAAAAAAAAAACAATCTCAGAAGGAGAAGATCCTTCTAGCAAAAATACAAATCTAAGAGTCATAAAATGATAAGTATGAAAACAAGCCCATAAAGGCGCAAGTTTGCTGCCGGGTGAAAGCTACCGTACACGGAGTTTTGTTTTGTTTCCTGGTTTTTCTTTTTCCCCTTCAGGATAAATGATAAAAATATCTGCAATTCTTATACACGTAGGCTTAATTCCTCTGTTAAATAAATAGTTCCTGTAAAAATCAATAAGAACCAAGTCCCAGAGCCCAACAGAAGATGATAGCTCACAGAAAAAGAAATATAAATGGCCGTTAAATATACAAAAATATGACCAATCTCAGAATAAGAGAAAAGCAAAAGCAAACCACAGAAGATGACGCTGTCCCGCCAGCAGCCTGGCCAAGACCAAAGCTTTGATGGAAACCTCGCTGCAGAAGCCACGGAGCTCAGCGGTCCCCTCGTCCTGTTGCTGGCACTGCGGGTCGCTAGGTTTTATCTTTTGCGGCTGAACGCTGTGGACCAAAAATGCACCTGGACGTACCCTCTGATTCAACGATTTCGTTTCCAGAAATGTGCCCCAGGGAGTCCCTCCCCCAAGGCCTGATTCACGCGTAAATAAGACTCATGATCACGCCCCCGGCTTAACGAACAAAAACCTGGCACCCCTCTCCATGGTATTCGCTAGAAGGTTGTCTGAACCATGGTCAGCCACGGGCGTGTCCAGACTATGACGCGGCCTAGCTTTTTAAAAAAAGGAATAAAGCAAAGCGCTCCCTCCGCAGAGCCCGCAGAGGTCAGTGTGGGGCCTGCGACGGACGCGCGAGTCCAGGGATGCGCATGGCTTCCGCCTCCGAACACAACTAGGCCCGAGCCCCCGAGGCTGTTCCCTGCCAGGGCCAAGCCGCCACCACTACGCGGAGAACGCGGAGCCCCGGCTGAGCTCCCCGGCTCCGGGCTGGTCCCCTGGGGGGACGTCCCTGTGGGCGCGGCCTGCGCTCTCTGTACCCCGGCTCTCACGGGGTGGCCCAAGTCCGGATTAGAGCCCAAAGGCTCTGTATCTGACCGCACTGCACGCTTTTCCACAGCGACCGACACCATCACAGCAGGTTCCATTCACGCATCTTAATCGCCTTCCGTGACCCCACAAGGCAACATCCCAGTGTGGGGAGGTGCTCCTTGTGGTTCCCGGAGCTGCAGCCCAAGCCGTGAGCCAGGTCCCCCCCCCCCCCGGGGGCCTCCAAGTCTCGGGGGAAACCGGACGCCCGCGCGGCAGGCAGGACCGAAGGCCGCTCGGAGGGCTCCCACGGGACCTGGGTTTAAGGGACGCGGGCGATGCCCTGGAGCCGGCCGCCCCCCCTTACCCCTTGGTCACCTGTGCCCCGTCTGCAGGGAAGGACGCGGGAAGCCCCGCCCCTGCCGTCGGCACAGCGTCGGGATGCTCAGCAGGCCCGACCCAGGCTGGTCCCTGCGTTCTCTGTACTGACATCTGTCATCGGTGACTGTCCCCTGCGGCCCAAGCGTCTGAGAGCGTATGGCTGACCCCTAAGTCCTGACCTTGGATCTCCCGAGTCCCCCCCCAATAAAGGGCGTGGGAGGCGGAGGTTCTGGGCTCTTCTCCGCTGGAGAGATCAGCCGCCTCCCCTCCCCGCAGACAAAACAGCGTCCTGGATACACTTGCTCCCCGTGGTCACCAGGCCGCTGCTGGACGGGGAGTTCCCCGCCGAGCCCGGGCGTTGGGGGCAGGACAGCCTCATCCAAGGACGGGGATTGACGTAAAACAGGAACCCGGACGACTCTGGTTATCTCTGCTTCAGGATTCTCTCCGATCCTGGGCTCTGGAGCAGGGATCTGTGGTCCCCGATTCCAGTCACGGGTCAGATGAGCCTGAGGCTGATCCGCACACAGGGCGTCTCCCTGGGCTACAGAATCATCACCCATGGGTGGGGGCCAGGTGAGGAGCAGGCAGCGGTTCCACCGGGGGAACAAACGACCCGAAGGGGCTTTCAGAGAACCTACAGGTGGGCCCGAGCTCAGGGAGCCCAGAGAAGAGGTGGCGGACGGCACAGACGTGAGCCGGCCTGGGGCCTGGGCCACGAACCGAGGCCATGCACGCAGCAAAGACCACAGTTCACCTGCCATGAAGTCGCTGCTGGGTCTTGGGATGTGTCACAGTGACAGCTGAACAAATGGCTCTGGGACCAGGTGGCCTGGATTCAGTGCTGGCTCGTCCCCTGCCTGGCCCGGTGACCTGGGGCCAGTCCCATAGGTCCCCTCTCTGTGCCTCACTGCTCATCTGGAAAGTGGGGTGATGGTCCTCTGGGCCAGGCTCTGCTCGGGTGCTTCACATGCACAAGCTCAGCGATCCCCACAGCAGCCCCGAAAGGTGGGAACCGTTGTCAGTCCCGCTCCAGATGAGGAAGCTGGAATGAGAAATTAAGGGACCTTGAACGGCAGTTTGAACCAGGCGGTCTGGCACCAGGGTCTCTGGGCCTCTGCTCAGTTACTCCCCTCAGTGGAAGGATTCAACAGAATACGTATTTGGGCCCCGGCTGGCTGGCCCCATTGGTTGGAGCACCGGGTGTTGACTGGCACGGGGAGGTCTTGGTGAGAACCCCCTGCGCCTCGCGGTGCGGCCCCACACCCATGCGTGCGTGCGCTCTCTCCCCCTCTGTCTCTGGAAGCCTACCTCCTGCGCCTCTGCACCCCCAGGGAAATTCGGCCCATGCTCCGTCCGCCCCTCAACTGTCCACAGGGCAACCCTGTCCCTGCCCAAAGCCACCTCCTACCCAGGAGCCCCGCACGGCCTAACCACCCTGTGACACCCACAAAATGGCATGTCGTGAGCACACACATTAAACACAAGTGAACCTTCATGATTATTGTTATCACAATAATTACTGGGGGAATTAGGGATCATGAGCAGCCTGGAGCCCCACTCCAGGGGCCCATGTGGGCCTGCCTCAGTTCACCAGGCTGCCCACCCCCCCCCACAAGATCCAGCCTAGGCCCCCACCCTAACCCCGCCCTGTACCCACCCTTCCAACAGCCTTGATGTGCAGCAGAGACCAGGCAGGGGGGTGACCAGGGAGAAAAATCCAGGCTTCTGCGTGAGGAGGGCCTGACGCCGGCCTGGTGAGACAGGGGGACCGTCACTGCCATTCACTGATGGGGCCACCCAGTCTATGAGAGGTGACAGCTTGGTCTTCGGCGGAGCCCATCCTGCCTGACTGCCCTGGGAGCCCTTGCATGCCAGGACAACGCTGCAAGGCAGACAATCTAGTCCCACTTCTTAGAACAGGGGATGGGGACCGAGGCTGGGGTTTGGTGACTGACTAGCACAAGCAACTCATTCTAGAAGCCAAGACTAGAACCTGGGCCTCTGTCTAAAGTGGAGCCTTTCCACCCATGTGCTCCTAAGACATCATATGCAACTCTGGAGGGCAATGCACCCCCCTGTCTGGCCCCAGACCCTGAGGGGACATTAAAACCCCTTTCCAGCCCCGGCTGGTTTGGCTCAGTGGACTGAGCACCGACCTGCAAACTAAAGGGTCACCAGTTTGATTCCCAGTCAGGGCACGTGCCTGGTTGCGGGCCAGGTCCCCATTTGGAGGCATGTGAGAGGCGACCACACACTGATGTTTCCCTCCCTCTCTCTCCTCCTCCCTTCCCCCCTCTCTAAAAATAAATAAATAAAATATTTTTTTAAATAAAATAAAAAGGAGCGGATGGAAAAGAAAAGAAAAGAGAGAAGGAAGGGGGGCTTCCAGCCAAGATGGAAGCATAGACAGACACACTGCGTCTCCCTCCACAACTAAGAAGGAACAACTACCTCAAAGCTAGAGACAACCAGAAGTTCCAGAAAATCGAGCTGCATGGAAGTCCAACAAACAAAGATACAAAGAAGAAATACTCACCCAGACAGGTAGGAGGGGCACAGCTGGGGCGGAGAGGACGTGGTGTGGTGGTAGCAGTGGTGGCAGCATCAGGTCAGCAGAAAGCACAGTTATACATTTTCAAAAGTCAAGAGGGACACCTGGGGAGCATTCCCAGCCCCAGACCAGACCCCACAGCTCATGGTCCCAGCGCCGGGGAAAATCAAGCCTCATTGCTTCTGACTGTGCAGACCCGTGGGGGTTTGGGCAGAGGAAGAAACTGCCGGTCTCTCAGCAGAGTCCGCTTGTTTAAAGGGCCCCATGGTCCTAGAACGTCCGCAGACCCACCCACTCTGGGGACGACGGCCAGGGCAATAGCTAGAGGGGCACCAGTCCTATACAGAAGTGGGAGAAGTGCCTGGAAAAGGGGCGAGTGCTGAGCAAGCAGCATTGTTCCCTCTCTGACCCCTCCCCCACACACAGTGCCACAATGTGGTGAAACGGGTCGCCTGTACTAACCCATTCAGTACTGGATCAAGGTTCCAGTGGGAGAACTAAGCGACAAGGAGGTAGCCAACCTAAGAGACACAGAGTTCAAAACACTGGTGATAAAGATACTCACAGGCTTGACAGATATACTTGAGTGCAGCAGATGCATAAGGGAAGAAGTGAAGGGTATGCTAAGTGAAACAAAGAAAAATCCACATAAAACCAATGGTAAAGGGAAGGAAACCGGGGTTCAAATCAAAGATTTGTAAGGAAGAAAAAAACAGTCAACCAGTGCAGAATAAGGAAACGTCGTCGTCGGCAGCCGTCCGTCTCGAGAGACGATGGTGTAGCTTCTTAAGAGTCCATCTGCACCGCCGAGAATGGTTGTGCAGTCCGACTTGGGAGTGACACGGTATCTGTCTCCTCCCGTGTTGAATCGACATCTTGCGATGACGCTGGAGTGTCCTCTCCAGTGAAGCTGAAGCTACAGAATAAGGAAACAAGAATTGAAAAAAATGAGGACAACTTTAAACATACCAACATTCAAACCATAGGGGTACCAGAAGGAGAAGAGGAAGACCAAGAAATTGAAAGCTTATGTGAAAAAATAATGAAGGATGACTTCCCAAATTTGGCAAAAGAAATAGACATACAAGTCCAGGAAGCACAGAGAATCCCAAACAAGCTAGACCCAAAGAGGACCACACCAAGACACATCATCATTAAAATGCCAAAAGTTAAATATAAAGAGAGAATCTTAAAAGCAGCAAGAAAAAAGCAGAGAGTTACCTACAAAGGGGTGCCTATAGGACTATCAGCTGATTTCTCAAAAGAAACTTTGCAGGCAAGAAGGGACTGGCAAGAAGTATTCAAGGTGATGAAAAGCAAGGACCCACAACCAAGATCACTCTATCCAGCAAAGCTATCCTTTAGAATGGAAGGGCAGATGAAGTGGTTCCCAGACAAGGTAAAGCTAAAGGAGCTCATCATCACCAGCCATTATTATATGAAATGTTAAAGGGAACCATATAAGAAAAAGATAAAAACTATGAACATTAAAATGACAACAAACACAACTACCAACAAGTGAATCTAAAAAATAAAAACAAAATCCAACTTAGCAAACCAGAACAGGAGCAGAATCCTAGGTGTGGGGACCACTTGGAGGGTTATCAGCTGGGAGGGGGATGAAAGAGAAATGGGGAAATGGTGCAGGGACTGAGAAGCATAATCGGTTGGTACAGAATAGACAGGGGGATGTTAAGAATAACATAGGAAAGGGTGAAGCCAAAGAACTTATATGCACGACCCATGGACATGAACTAAGGGGGGTGGGATTGCTGGAGGGAAGCGGGGGTGCTGGGTGGAGGGGAGCAAAGAGTAAAAAAACTGGGACAGCTGTAACAACATAATCAATAATGTATATTTAAAAAAAAAGAGAGAGAAGGAAGAATGAAAGGTGGGTTCTTCCTTTTTCTCTCTCCTGTTATATTATCTTTTTCTTTGTGTGAGGATTTTTACTGCTGTGCCGGGAGAGTGTGTCCCTTTACCTCCTGTGTCACGAGCCCGCTGTGTCCCGGCTGGGAGGACAGTGACGAGGAAGCCCGGCCGGTCACCTGGCCACCCCACGCAGCGCTGAAGAGAGAGATGCGGACACCTGTCCCCCGCAGCCAGAGCCGCAGAGGCCGCATGTGTGACGAATCATCGCGGGGACGCAGCATCCCGCCTTATCTAATTCCACATCCCGGGGCCGGTTCATTTAAACTCCAAAATAAAATACACAGCAGCCTTAAGTGAGGAGGAAATCCTCGGCAGGGCCCTCCGCCAAACAAACGGACGCTGCACACTTTGTGGTACGGGCTGGGGGCCCGGGGTGGTGGCGGGGGAGCGGACGGGGTGCTCTGAGCCAGTGCGGGAAAATGGCCAAAGCTTGGGACTCTGCAGCGCGTTCACCTTCGGTCTCTTGGAAGAGACTTTGTGCTCTGTGTCCCCGGCCGCCCCAGGGAGAGGGTTTCGTCGGGGCAGCGGGGTCCGGAGACCCCAGGAGGCCTCTGTGTTCTCGGGAAGCAACAGAGAAGAGGGTGTCCCCTCCGGGCGGGCGTTGCTACGGAACAGCTGCCAGGAGCGAGAACTAACAGCCAAGACCCCCAGCTCCCATGCGGCCACGCAGCGCGAGAGGGGACAGAGGGAGCTGGGGAGGGACGGGGCGGGGTGCAGCTGTCGGTCACGCCACCCTGGAGCACCCACACGCCTGAGGCAGGGAGCAGAGAAGGCAGCCGAGGGACCCTTCGGGTCCACGGCGGGAGGAACGAGCTGTGTCTGCGGAGGACGCCCCCACCCCACGGTGGCAGGGTCCCAGAGCAGAGCGCAGCGTGGAAGGAGCCCCAGAGCAGAGCTCGGGGGGCCCCGGAAACCTCGCCCAGCCCCTGGTCTCCCCGCAGGCTGGGCGAGGGTGAGAGCCCTTCTCCAGGCGCACACAGGGAGGCACCGCGTGTGGGTTGGAGAAGCCACGGTCCCCATGGGTGGGCGGGCACTGACCTAGCTGAGCAGCACACTGAGGTGGCTGCGGCCAGCGCGGCGGGGGCGGGGGCGCTCTCAGCGTCGAGAAGCCCAGCGGAGTCAGGTTCTGGGCAACCAGGGGTGTTTGATGGGTGGACCCCAAACGCAGCTTCTCCTCTTCCTACCCACCTTCGTGGCTGGCCTGCAAAGGCTTCCCAGAGGGGCAGGGCAGCCGAGAACCGTGCAAATCAGAAAAGACGAGGGACAGAGGGCACGTTCGTGGCATCGCCACGCTCAGACGGTTTGGGCAAAGACAGACACCCTCACCCTCCAGGACCCATGGGCGGTGGGCAGCTAACGTACGAAAAGACAACTGTTGACGCTTCAGTTCACAGACCTGGCACCTCGGCAGACTGAGAAGCCGAGATTCTTCCCCAGCCCAGACGGCCCCGTGCTCTGAAGTACAGGAAGGGACCAAAGTAGGAGGGACGGGGCAGCGGGCCAACCGGGGGGGACCTCTCGACGTGACCGACACAGAGACACGGCTCCCCGCCGGCCGCGGCGGCAGCCAGCAGTCCCGAGCGCTCGCCTGTATGCAGAGGCCACGTGTGACCGGGTCTGCTGCCATCAGACAACGCGTGGGACGGGAAGGACGGCGGAGAGTTCGCTTTAAATTGAGCGTCTTACTCTTTGCTTTCCGTTTTTCCCGTCTGTTCTGGGTTTTCTTTTTCCTTTTTGTCTGGTTTTGGATTGAGTACTTTTCCTTCGATGTTACCTTCTTTGTTGGCTTATTAGGTGTAACTTTTTCATTGGGTTTGGGTCTTATTTTTGTAGCTGCTTTCTGGTGTGATGGTCTACATCTTTAAGGAACCAGGGGCTACCTTCAAGTAATAGTATGTCCCTTCGCAAATAGTGTAAGAACCTTACAATAATACTCTTTTCTTTCCTGCTTCTGGCTGTTGTGTGAGTGTTTGGGGGCATTTTGCTTCTGTAGCTGCTTCAAATCCCAAACTGCATTGTTATTATTTTTTATGTAGACAGCCCATTGTCTTTAAATTATATTGTGAATGTTTTACTTCTTCACCCAAATACCTGCCTTTCGGTAGATACTCTTCATTCTTTGTGTAGAGCCAGAGTTCCATCGGGAATCATTCTCCCCCTTCCCGAAGGGTTTCCTTCCTCGTTTCCTACAGTGGTGATCTGCTCGTCATGAGTTAGTTAAGGTTTCGTGTAACCGAGAGTCTCCGTTTCACTTTCCTGCTTGTTTGCTCTGTCCTGGCCGGGTACACAAGTCCCCACGGACCGCTGTGCTCTGGGGGGGTGGTTACTGCCCGGAAGTCTGCCTTCCTTGTCACGTCGCTCCTCTCTACGAAACGTGGCTTTTTTTCTCTAGCTGCTTTTAAGATTTTGCCTTTAACACTGGCTTTGAGAAGTTTGATTATGATGTACGTCACTGCCGTTTTAATGATGTTTCTTCTGCTCGGGGTTCATTGGGGTTCTTGGCTCTCTGAGTCTATAGCTGCTGTCAGAATTGAACATTTTCATCCACAACGTCCTCAAATATATTTTCTTCTCCCCTCCCCCTTCTCCTTCCTTTGGTGACTACAATTACATATATATTAATTAGGTCTGTGGAAGCTGACGCTCTGCTCATTGTCTTCATCTTTTTTCTCTGTGGCTCATTTTTGATAGCTTTGATTCCTGAGTCTTCAAGTCACTGATCTCTCCTTCCACGGGGTCTGATATGTCAGTCACCCCACCCGGGGGAGTTTGTCTCCCAGAGGTCATATTTCCCATCTCTGGAAGCTCGGCCTTAGTCTTGCATGTTCCCACTCAAGACACGCTCAAGCCTCCCTTTGCCCTCTTCATGCAGGAGATACAGTTACGGTAACAGTTTTAATGTCCCTTTCTCTCTTTCTGCACGGGCCACTTCTGCGTCTGTGTCTAGGGATTGACGCTCCTTGCTGTTACTGATTGCCGCTTCCCGTTTCTCTGCATGCCTGGTGATTTCTTTATTGCATGGCAGGCAAGTGGATTTCTATCCCATGGGCGGTGGAGATTGCTGTGTATCTATCCTCTTGAGTTTTGTTTCAGGACGCAGTTAAACTAACTGGAAATGTGTGAGTCCTGTGAAGACTCTTAAAGTCTTCTTCAGTGAGAGGGGAGCGGCTTTAGCCTCTGGCTCATTTCTGCTCGACTGAGGGGATTTTTTTTTTTGCTACCCAGTGTCCTGGGAAGTAGAAAATGTTGACGCTGCTTCTGATGGGACTACGCAATGCGCCCGGTTCCGTGTGGCGCTCAAGCTCTGTTCCTGCCGTTCCTTTCCTGGGGTTCTTTCTCCAGATTCTGGTGGTTTGTGCCCCTGCATGCACGGATCAGTATTTAACTGAAGACCCTGGAGAGTTATCCGCCTGCGCCTTCTCCTCCCTGGTGCCCTGGAGGCCCTCGCTGCCTTGGTCTCCCAGGCTCCCAGCTCCAACTCCTCCACTCAGGGGTGTCACCAGGCTCAGCCTGGGCTCTCCCTCCCCGGGCCACGTCCTTGGAACCCTCTAGGCAGCCCGTTGGGACAACCATGTGGCTCCCCTCATTTGCTTACTGTCGCTCAGGGATCACTGCCCTGTGCTGCCTGGTGTCTGAGACCCTGTTGTGGGGCCACCGTGCGAGGCCACATGGTCTGACACGAGACGCCCTGAGGTCTCACCAGCATGCCAGCGAGAAGCCGTTGGCAGTTGTCACCTGCACGCTCATCAGCAGTTGTTGGGTGTCCTTCCGTTACTGCTGAATAAGTTGCCTCCCACTCCCTCCATAGCAGGACCCTGTCATCATTAGCTGATCTTTGTCCTTCCTGGTGTCGTTGCAAAGGTGCTGAGCCAGACATGCTCCAGGTGTCATTAGCAGGGGAGGTCTGGATGTCCAACAATTACAGCCGAGAGCCGATGCTCACAGCCGGCACAGCAGGGAGGCAGCCCCTGGGAGGGCCCCGGCCGCGGAAGACCGCTCTCAGCAAGTCCTCCGCATGCTGCGGGTCTGGTCTTAGGGGCTCACCGTGCTGGAGGAGGGAATTGAATGTGATGCTTTCTCAGACTTTCTCCCGGAGCAGATAGGAGTTTATAATTACCCGCTTTCCCCCAGGGAAATAAAAACCGTGATCCCTGATCTGCCAGCAAACTTAGGGAAAGGAGGGAAAGCAGACTGGCTCACACCTATTCCTGGAATATGCCAGACAGCTTCTGGAGATTAAAATAATGACCACTAATGGAGATCCATGTTTAATGTTTCAGTTACTGGTAAAATTAATGCCCTGTTTAATATTAATAGAAGTGATGTACATCTCCGGGGTTGTTAATCTGCTACCTTTCCACAACGTCAGAGATAAAAATAGCTCCTGTGATTAGCCAGGTGGGCAGAGATGGGCAGAGAGGGCAGGCGGTGGGGGCAGGGGGCGCAGAAGGGTCCTGGAAGCGGGGCAGTAGCATACATTTAAGTGCATTCTGCTTCATCAGGATTCTAAGGGAGGACATGTTCTTCCACGTACCAACACCGACTCAGACTTCATTTATGAGTTTATTCTTACTCAACCAATATTTACTGAATGCTTTCCGCACGCCATATCCCACGGCACACCTCTTACCACTTTGCCTTATTCAGTCCTCACAGAAGCCCCTTGATGGGAGAGTCATTGTTCCCATTTTAAGGATGAGAACACTGAGGCTCAGGCTCTGACCAGTAGGGACGGGTCCTCTCTGACTTCAGAGCTGATGCTTCTAACTGCAAGTGGTTTTTTTTTTCTTTCTAAAGCATCTTTAAGTCTGTCATCACGTAAGTATCACGGGAAGCAGAGAACAGACAGCGTAGCCAGTGAGAGCCAGGGTGCTCCAGGAGATCAAGTGCTGGGGCCCTTACTCCGCTCCTGGGGAGACTCTGGGAAAATCAACCTTCCTGACAGCAACGTCAGGCTTCTGCCGCAATTAAACAAATATCACTGCCTACCAGGTACTGTGCTAGACACTCAGAAAGTCATGAGCAAGACAAACACTGCTTCTGCCTTCAGGAAGCTTCTATTTTCTATGCCGCTGCTAGGGACCGAGGGACGGGAACACACAGTCACCGCTGGGAACCATACAAGTGCGTAGACGAAAATCAGCCTGAGAGCAAACACCCAGGGGTCCCGAGGGTCCGTTTCCCCTCCATCTGTGGCCCTTCGCCGCGACAAGGAGATACAGAAAGGCCCCTTGACCTTTCTAGACACAGAGCCGTGCCATCAGCTTGCTGTGTGAGCTGAAAGGGGTCTCTTTCCCTGTCTGGGCCTTATTTCCTTCTTTGTAAAACAGGGGAGGTAGAGAGCACCTCTGGGATGAGGTGATTCAAAGACGGGTGGAAGAAAGGCAGGAGACTCCCCCAGCCTTCGGGGTAACCCCCCCTTAGGGGCCTGGCACTGCCCCTCACCCACTTTCCCAGCAGTTCTTCCTACAAGCCCAGCACTGGCGCACACGCTGGAGCACAGCAGTGAGCCACATGAGCACGGCCCCTGCTTCCCTGGAGCGTGGAGTCCAGCACGTGAGTCAGGTGGTAGATTGAGAGGGTGGACAATTGCAGCTGCAATCATTGCTCTGCAAGCAAAGTCCAGTGGGCGACAGGGCCCTGGACAGGGAGCCTGACCCAGCCTGCAGTCAGGGAAGCTTCCTGGAGGAGGCGGCTCTCCCAGGTGAACAAGAAGAGATCAGGCAGATGATGCGGAAGAGGTGACTGGTGCTCCAGGCTCTCATACTGAGGTCTGAGAGGTGGGTCAGACCCCTGTCCTGTGGCCCCCTGCCAGGCCTTGGAGACTGCCTCATCTGTGACAGCGGCAACGTCTCCTGCTCAGAGCAGTCCATCTTGAAGTCCATACAAGTCCTTGCGAGGCTGGACCTTGCCGAACACAGGGAGGGACTTAGATACTGTGACTTACAGGAGCGGAAGAGGGCACCGGCAGGAGGCCTTAGGACTATGACGAGGGGGCTTGTTCAGAGGACCTGACAGCCACGTCTGAGGTTCACGACCCCCTTCTGTCTCCTGGCTGCATCCTAAACCGTGCAGAGCTTGGTCCTCAAAGCTCCTCTCATTATCTGTCCCCTCCCCCAGGGCATATTTCCAGGGCTGGTAAGACGCCCGCCCACGGTGCTGTGTTATAGCAGAAGGATCTGCAGGACTCCAACCCCCCACACACTCTCCCGCCACACAAAAGAGACAAAATCTTTTCATTTCTAAGCCTCTGAGCCCAGAGGGAAACAAGGTATACAACCATGTGGCTGCTGGAACTTCTTAAGAGCCCTTGGTAACTGGGGAAGGAAGCCAGTCTCGGCTGGCTTTTCTTAAGTAACAGGTCTGTGGGCCACCTGCCACAGCCGAAGGGGATGGGAAGCGATCCTCAGTCCGTCTGTCTTCACACCCACCTGCCCTTCTGGAGGTGCCGGCCTTGCTCAAGCAGGTAGCTGCTGGGTTGAAGGTGGGGCAGAGCCATACTGCCTGCAAAGGAGCTGCGCCTTCTAGTCTCCAGTTTGCACTGATTGGCATGTGCATTAGTCATCTGGGCTCTGTAATAAATTACCCCAACTTAGCCACTGACAAAAACAACACAAATTTACTCTTATCTCCCAGTTCCCATGAGTCAGGAGTCTAGGCACAGGTTAGCTGGCTCCCCTGCCAAGGGTCTCACCAGACTGAAATCGAGGCGACAGCCAGGGCTGGCATCATGCCAGAGGCTCAGGGTTCTCTTCCAGACTCAGTGGCTGTCGGATGAATTCAGGTCCTTGCGGTGGTAGGACTGAGACCCCCAGCTCCCGGGGGCCGCTCACTACTCTCTTCAAGCTCCCCCCCACAACTGGCAGCTTGCTTCTCTGAGGTCAACAGAGCAGCACCTGCTGCTTCAACTCTCTCCAAATTCTTCCTTCTTTGACTTCTAAACCTTTTGTTAAAGGGCTCGCCTGATTAGGTCAGGCCCACCCAGGACCATCTCCCTTTTGGTGAATTTAAGTTCAGCTGATTCGGGGCCTTACTCACATCGGCACAATCTCTTCCCCTCAATCTCTTACCGTACGATGTAACCTAAGCAGGAGGAAGACATTTATTGTATTTCCTGTCCCTCCCACGCCGCAGGGAGGGGACCGCCCAAGGGTGCCCTCCAGGAGCCCATTGGAGAAACCCGCCCACGGGGCGCCCGTCGCTCAGCTTCTGTGGCACTGCTGCCCCGGCCCCCGTGTGGGACCTCTGCCCTGACGGACGTGTCAGCTGTGTGACCTTGGGCAAGCCGCCTGACTTCTCTGGGCCTCAGAGACCTTGTCTGTAAAATGGGTCCCACAATAGCACCTACGTGACATGTTGTTCAGAAGGTTAGGTGACAAAGGCGTGTGACCTGCGCATCGCAGAGCCCAGGCCAGGGAGCGCTCGGTAGATCCCTGCTGCGACCGCCCTGCCGGGTCCCTCTCTCCTTCCCCAGTGCAGTGTCAGGACGGAGACGCTCCCCCTCCAAAGCACCCGTTCCCGGTCCGCACCCCCAGCATCCTCCTCGATCCCGGGGGCAGACAGAGATGGAGCAATTAGCCTTCAGTAATGAAAGTACCCAGGGCCGTCGCGGGGCTGCGGGAGGGGTTTATGAACTCGGCGGAAGCTCGCGCTGCTAGGAGACAGCTCATCAGGGGACCTCTTCCGAGGTAAGAGCACAAACACCCCATCCATCACTGCCAGACCCTCCCAGGGGCGAGATATTACAGTGCCACCCTCCCCGCCCGAACTTCCAAACCTTCTACTGGGAGCCTGCGTTATGTTTGTAATCAGACCGGAAAGGCAGCAGCCAGCCTGATTTTCTGCAGAAACGCTCTGTGGTCACAAACACCGTCTCCTGCCAGGCTGTGCGGTAGGGGGAGCCCCGCCGGGGTGCCTGAGAGCTTGCATTCCGTGCTTTTCTCTTTTCAAACAAAGCTCCGTTAGGCAAAGCGATCGTCAAATTTGTAAAGCCTCTTGTCCCATCTCAGTTAACTACAGTCTTTGGGGCCCATCCTCTGCGGCTCAGCTGGACGATCCTCAGTGATGTGGCCCCGAGAGGCGTCGCTGGGCCCTGTCCTGCCTTCCTGGCCACGCTGACCTGCTCGTCCCACAAGCTGGCTGGCCACCACCCTTCACCACCATTGTCACACACACACACCAGACCTACAAAGAGCTGCCGCCCCATCCTCCAAGAGGGTCCGTGGTCCGTCTCCAACGGGAGTCAAGCTAATGGCCCGTGATCTATTGCTCAGCCCGAGGCAGCCGGCCAAGAGGGGTGTGGCCCCAGAAACACAGCAGTGACCGCCTCTGTCCGCAGGTTTGCCGGTCTGCCCCCCCCACGCCGGGGCAGCGGGGTTTTCTCTGACAAGTAGCGCCCCCCACTCCCCGTCTGCAGTCCCCCCTGCCACACCTGTCAGATGCAGACTGTGCTCGAGCCCACCTGTGACACCTTCCCCAGCCGCCTGGGGTACAGACAGACCCGTGGGTGCCCTCCTCCCTGTGGCCCCAGATGCTGCACAGTTTCACGGAGCCCGCGCACCTCTCCCGGCCACCAGACCACGTGCCCCTCGCAGGCAGGGACCCAGGCTGACGCCTCTCACATCCCGGCTCAGGTGCCCTGCCCGGCGCATGTGCGGTGCAGCGCGCATCACACGGATCCGCCGAGTGAATTAATAAACAGCCACTGAGCGGCTTTGTCACATCGCCCACCTCATACACGGACCAGCGGAGCTGCGAGGACGTTGGGCAAAGCTATTTTTAAATCATCTGATCCGTTCACTGCCTTCTCAAACACTCAGAGGAGAGAAGGCCGTGGCCTTTTGGAGAAAGCCGATTAGCGCCGGACCCGGGGCGGCTGCACAGCACTGACGCCGGGAGGGGGGCTGCGACGCGGCCCTGCGCACCCCGAGCGGGCCGGGGGTGCCCTTGCCCTTCTGTTCCTTTGTCCCAGAGATGAGACGTTTCTGAGCTGGTGCTCAGGGAGCCCTTCGGGGCAGGAGGGGGTCGGGGGCGTCTGGCAGACAGCCCATCACTCCGGCCCTCCCTCGGAAGGCACTGCCATCGGAAAGGGAAACTTCTTCCTTCTTTTCAGAGAAGTCAGTTGAATTCCAAAGGCAGGCATTGAGCACAGGCTCCATCCCAGGCACAGAGGGGCAAAGGCTCGAAGACCCCAGGGCGCCTGCCTTCGCAGAGAGCTGGGGCCCGCGCGGCGTTCAAGCTGGGGCAGCTGGGCCGAGGGTACCAGGCTGCAGATGCGAGGGGGTGCATCGGGGCGCAGCATGAGTAGAGTCATGCCCCGGGGAGGGAGGGCGGGGGACACACCATGGGGGCGGGGGACAGGCTGCAGCTACAGTCCATTGGGATGAAACCCTGAACTCTAATCAGGGGAGCACCCCTCCAGCTTTGGGGGGCACAGGACAATATGCAGCCGCCGCTGTGATGAGTCACCAGAGCGTCGCTGAGTCTGGGCCCAGCGGTCTGTGTCCGCATCGGCGCTGCGTCCGGAAGGCTGTCTGCCCTCCCCGGCGGCGGCCGAGTCTCCAGTCCCTCTGGATGGGGCGAGAGAGGAGTCCTGGTACACAGGTTGGGGAGACACCAACTTAAACCAAATCACAGACTCAAATTCAGGAGGTACCTCGACTGTGGGTCAGAGCCCCAGGCCAGGCTGCCCACGTGAGTCTCCCAGAGAGGCCGAGAGGGGTCGTGACTGATCCAGGGTCCTCTCGGGCGGGGCAGCGGGGGTGGGGGGGACACACCACCCACAGCTCCACGCTGCTCTGCACTTGCCAGCCGGCCAGCTGGACTGTCAGGAACTGACCCGGCCTTGTTCTCTGCTCTCCCAGAAGCTCCGGGGCGCAGTTTCAGGGGCAGCATAAACGTTGGTAAGAGGCCGGGTCTGGAATGTCACGTGAGAAACCACCAAAAGTACTGGGTCTTTGGAGGGCAGGAGAGGGGACCAAGGAGAAGCCACCATGGTTGGTTAAAACCCATGACTGTCTTTGGAGCTGCGCCCAACACCGGGCTCCCTCCTTCCGAGCAGGGACCTGTGTCCCCCCACGCTCTCTGGAGTTAGGTGGGGTTGTGTGACTTGCTTAAGTGAGCTTGGGTCGTGTGGCATGCTTCGGCCCATGGAATGGGAGAAGCTAGGTATAATCACGTGACTTGTTTTGGCCAACGGAAGTGGGGTAGGAGAGTGTGTGATGTGACATTTCCTCTCCTGGGGACATTGGTGCCCAGCTGCAAACTGTGACGGGGACAGCGTGCGTCCGAGTCCCTGGCCAGCCCACTGTGGATGTGGGGCATGAGTGACATGTGAGCCTTCGCTGTTTAAGCCACTGAAAACTCGGGGCAAAAGTTCAAACCAGGCAACCTGGTCTCCGTGGCCGGGCAACAGGAGCTTTTGGGAAGCCAACGCCGAAGACAGAGAAGACGGTGGCCCACGCTGTGGAGTGGTGAGATATTTGGTAACCCCGCCCCCTGCGGGGACAAGTACATTATGTGCCCCGCGACGCTGCTGCCCTCGGAGGAGGGCTTGGACAGGAGGTAGAACAGCGTGTGTCACCTGCATTGGGATTTGTCATGGGTCACAGGAAGGAGGTGAGGTCACAAAAGCAATGGCTGGTTCACAGACACGGACGGAGGGAGCCCAGGGGCGCCCGGATCCAGGCACCAGCAGGCCCGGGAGAGCTCCCGTCTTCCCAACCCCAAGCAGTGGGACATTGGAGAGCAGTGTGGAGCCCCAAAGGCTGACCCAGCTGAGCCGTGTCATGAAGGGCCACCTCAGGGTGTCACCTCCGGAGATAAAGTCATGGATTGGATAGCTCAGGAAAGCAGCCTGAGCCAGGGGCGGCACCCAGGAGGTCCTTCCAGTGGAACTGAGTCGCCCATGGAAAGAGTCTGTAGGTGGCCTGGTAGTTCAAGGGCATTGGGATGGTCCAAGGACAGAGGCAGCCGGGGGCGAGGTGGCGCACACAGAAGCTGTGGCATGTGGCTGCAGCTGTGGGGCTGGGGACGAGGGGGCCGTCCACTCCTGGGGGACGCTGTGGCCACAGGACCAGCCGCGCAGACAGCAGAGCCACGTGCGCGTCCAAGACAAAGTGCGCCGTGACCTTCTACAGGCAGGAAGGGACCAGGGAGGCTGCCCACCACCGGGGACAGCACAGTCCCCCAGGCCCGCTCTGGGTGTGGCCAAGGGAGGCGGTGCACGGAGCCAGGGGAGGCCGAGGACCCAGGGGCTGCTCCCGGCAGCAGACTCGTGGCCGGTCAAAGGGTCAAAGAACATTCCCCGCCCCTCAGGAGAGTCGGGCCCTCCAAACCTTTGCCCAGGGAGGGTGGGGGTTCAGAACTGCCGCAGGCTGGTGTGCTCTGAGGGTCCCCACCCTGCCCCTCCCTGAATAGGCACGTTTATTGGGGGGGACCTGTCCCTGTTTCCCCCTTGGGGGTGGAGGGTGGGGGTGCAGGTATTTTGCCTTTTTAGCTCCTACGTACCTGGCCAGGTGGGGCCATGTGCAGGCCTCGTTTAGAGGCCCCTGTGTCTCCCCAAGATCCTGGCCAGACCAAGGCCCCAGGGCTCCGGTCCTGGACTGAGAGCCGCGGGCCCCTTTGTATTTATATTTGGAGACATAGCCTTTGCTGATTAAAAATAGAATAACGACATGTTTGTTCAACATGAGAAGACGTGGTTTGGGGGAATGATAGAGTCCCCCCCGCCCCCCTTCCAAATGCTCTGCCATCTATGGCATTTCCAAGCACGTAGAATTTTTCTAAGAATAACTTCTCCCAGGAACCACAGCGAGGTTATGAAATTTACCCTTTTCAGCTGAATGAAAAGTATTTCCAAATGCTTAAAAGAGTCTCCCTGTGTTCGTAGCCACATGAAGTCCCCAGAACAATAGTTCCCAGAACAGGCCTCTTTATCTCGGGTGGAAGGTGCACTGTGAGGGCGCAGACCCACAGGGAGCTGTGACGCCCTCGCCCTGCCTGGCCCCTCCATCCTCACCACCCCCACGCTTGACTGGATCAGGCACCTCCACGACACCCCCGCCTGGGCAGCCGGGGCCGGGACGAATCGGCATGTCCCTCCCAACATAGTTCGCAGTCGCCGGTAATAGCAGCACATCCCGAGCGAGGCATACGACGGAGAGGAGAGTGGACCGCAGAGGAGCACAGAACCAGAGCGGAGACCAGGCTGGGGGACACCAGCACCCCCAGACACAGTGTCACTACGCCGGCGCAGTAAAGACCCGGGCAGCCGCGGCCGCCGAGATGTGCCCGTAAAATGCGGAGAGAGCGAGCGTCAGGCTCATGTGTGTGTGTATGTGTGTGTGTGTGTAAGAGTGTGTGCGTACATGTGTGTCAGTATATATGTTAGCATGAGTGTGGATGTGTGTGTGTGAGTACATGTATGGGGTGAGGGTGCTGTGTGCATGTGTGAGCAAGCACTGCATGTGTATGTGTAAGAGTGTGTGCACGCATGTGTGTCAGTGTATGCATTAGCATGAGTGTGGATCTGTGCGTGTGAGTACATGTATGGGGTGAGGGTGCTGTGTGCATGTGTGAGCAAGCACTGCATGTGTGTGTGTGCGTCCATGTGAGTGTGCCCATGTGTATGTTAACATGAGTGTGAATGTGTGTGCGAATGTCAATACATGTATAAGGTGAGGGTGCTTATGGGCATGTGTGAGCATGTGTATGTGTGCACATGTGTGTGCACAGGTGACCAGCAGCGCTGCAGCTAGAGCCTGAAGCCAGCTCCGTCCCCAGAGGCCACGACCCCTCAGAGGAGCAGCGTGGCAGGAGGTGGCTGGGTTCAGCCCTGAGGCTCTGTCCCTTGGCACCTCCAGCTTGGTCTCCTCACCTGTGCAATGGGCCCGTGGCACAGTGACTGAGCAGGTAAAGGTGAGACGCATCCTTGGAAGCACCTGCACGCCGGTGTTTCCACTCTGTGTTGGTGAAGCTACCTTCCTGAGCTGGGTGGACGGGCGGCCCCTGGGACACACGGGCTGACAAGGTTTCTCTTCTGTGATGGTGGGAACGACATGCAGGCCCCACCCTGGGTGTAACCAGAGGCAGGAAGTGAGTCCATCCCGCCCATGCAGGACAGCGGGACCCCCAGGGTGAGGATCAGGGACTCTGGCCCGGCAGCGAAGTTCGGACCCCACCCAGCTCAGCCAGTACCTGATGTGTGATGTGGGCAGATTTGTCCCCTGGCGACGAGGACCAGGTGAGATGAGCCGTGGCATCTGGTGCCCTGTCTCACCTGCAGCGGGGACCCCGGGTGCCTGGCCGGGCAAGCGGACCCCCCGTGCTGGCTTTAACCAGCATCACACTGTCTCTGGAAGAATTCCCTCCTACCTCCCAGTGACCTCACGCGGGGCTGCGGGAACATTGCTGAGATGCCATGAATGACCAGGGGAAGGACAAAGGCAGGCCGAAGCCTTTCCCATGTGGCGACAGTCAAAGACCGGGAGAGATGTGCACCCTCCCTGAATAAAGAAATGCAAAGGATGGAGCTGACGAAAGGCCTCCTTCAATGAGCAGGCGCGCGATTTTAGGGGGATGAGGTTGGGGGAAGCTGGCATTTTAATATTACAGTGAAAGTCTTTATCATAATCCCCTCACCCCACCCGAGGAGGGAAGTTAGCTAAGTAACCGCCGGCAGGGGCCCCGTGTCTCTATTTACATGACCCCGCGTGGCTTCTGTCCTGTTATTCGTCCTCGTCTGTAATGTTTGAATCACCTGTGTCCTACAGGCAGTAGGCACGATTGTATCAAGAGCACATAAATTAATTTTTAATGTACGCCCAGGGCGAGGAGCGGGGCATTTGAGAGCAGCGTGCGGAGTGCTGGAGGCCCCGTGCGGAGGCCGGTCCCTTGTCAGGGCTCCTCCGACACAGCGAGGCTGCCGTTTTCACAACAAAGACGGCATGCCTGTCACTGTCCCCACGTGGGGGCCGTCCTTCCTGCCCCCCAGCTTTGTCACTCCCACACTCTCTGCACGGGACATTCTTCTCATTCCCTCCCTCTGTCCCCGAGACTCAAACGCACACACACCCCTCCCCCCCGCTCATGTCCCCTGCTCACCTGGACGCGCCAGGTCAGACAGCGCACCTCGGCAGGCCCAGCCGGCTCCCCTCGTCTTCCTTCCAACAACTCTGCCAGCACTGGGGCCGAACGCAGCCTCTGTTTGGGGGACATGCCCTGAGAATTACAGGGTGCTTAGCCACACCCTGGCCTCCGCTCATTCACTGCCAGTACGGTCCCTCTCCCCACCCTGCCCCCCGTGATGACAACCAGAAATGACTCCAGACGTTGCCACACATTCCCTGGGGACAGAATTGCGTGTCTGAGGGTCACTGCTCTTAATTGTCAAGCCTGTGACATTGTGACATTGCCTTCCTCCCACCGCACGCCCAGCACGGGGGGCCGCAGATGCCACGTGCAGGGAACAGAGAAGCAATGAACGAGGGACCAGCTGTCAGGCCGTCTCTGCTGCCTGAGCTGCTGCCTGACCTCCCTGTCGCTTCTGCCCGACCCCCAAACAGCCTGGGTGCCCACGTGGACCCCCTGCAGGGCTGTCTCCTGGTTCCCGTTTTTCTCCATCGCCAGGAGTTTGTATAAGCGCGCTCCCCTCCAAGGTGAAAGCCAGGGCAACACACAGGAGCCAACAGAAGTGTGAGCAGCAGCTGGCTTCCACTCTGGGGGTCCCGTTCACAGTGAAGTGGAGCCCCACGTGCCCAGGGCCAGGCAGTCTCGCCAGCGGCCAACAGCCAGCGACCAGCACACGTCCGCTCCCACGCGGGAGGCTGGGTGCCCAGGAACATTCACCCAGAGGTCTGGGGCTCTGACAGCCCCTGGCATCGCCCAAACCCTGAGCTCTATCCACTCACCCTGCTGTGGCCGCAGCCCCCGGCGAGAGGGGGTGGAGGTGGCATCCGGTTCTCCAGCCCAGGGTTTCTCCACCTTAACACGGGACACGGACCTTGACTGAGCAGGGCTTTGCCTCGTGGGCGGCCAGCGCTGAGCAGGCCCGCCCCTTCCTCGGCACTCGGGGAACGTGCTCTGAATGGCAGGACGGACACCGTGGCCGCCCGGGGAGGTTAGCTCCTGCGCGTGCCCGCCTGGTGCAGGGCACTCCTCTCGGTGCCTGAGCCACGGGGCCCGGGAGCCAAAGCTGTTCATTATTAGCAACCTCTTCAAGCCGGACAGGCCGCATCTGAGAGCCGGCAGTCGCCTGCCAGCCGTGTGACCTCGGCCAGCTGCGGCCTCGCTGCGCCTGGCTCCTGCCCGGAAGTTCCAGGGACTTCTTTCTGGTGTTGTCACGGAGACCAGCGGAGAGGACAGGCCTCAGAAGCGTCTCAAGACTGCAAAGCAGTTGGTCCCTTGTTATCACTGGGGCCGCTCAGCTGCATACCTGGGTGAGCCTGAGCTTCCCAGCCGGCAGCTCGCCGAAGTCCAGCCTTGCAGGGCAAGGAGTGGGGGGCTTAGCCTCGCCGGCCCCCCGCAGGGCCTCCCAGCAGCTGGAGAGCTCCCCGTGCCCTGACGCTGCAGCCAGCCTGCTGTGGCCCTGTCCCACCCAGCAGCCAGCGTCCTGAACGCCCCAGCGTCCTTCGAACGGAGTCCGTTCCCTTGTCTCTCTCACCCCTCGGGGACTT
Organism: Furipterus horrens; assembly: GCF_987537825.1. Taxonomy (NCBI): domain Eukaryota; kingdom Metazoa; phylum Chordata; class Mammalia; order Chiroptera; family Furipteridae; genus Furipterus; species Furipterus horrens. The sequence continues at coordinate 2,734,680 of NW_028327173.1, forward strand.
GTCTTTGGACAGAGCTCTGGTTGCTTTGCTGTAAATATCTACGTCCCGGCCCAACACTTGCCAAAATTCCTTCTAAAGCAATCAAACAATGTGTGAGCATGTGCACACATGCTCATACACACACACACCAGACACACACACACACACACACACACACACACACACGGGATCAGTTGAGGTCCTGCAAATAGAACTGAGCTTCTCTGCTTTGCTGAGAAAAGCTGCCAGAGAAGTGGAAAACCTCACATCTTGAAAATCAGATCAATGGGAACCTCTGGAAAACGGCGCACACAGAAAGGGAAGAAAGGGGGTCACCCGGCGCCTCCCCTGGGGCCCGCCGCATCCCCGCGACACTTTCTCCATGCCAGAGCTGCCCCCCTTCCGCGGCCATCACCTGCTGGCTACCAACCCCCATCCGTGCCTTCAAAACAAAGGAAGAAAGCCCTCATGTCGTGAGCTGTCACCCCCCGCCCCCCAACCGCGAATGTCCCTGGTGAGCCTATCGGGAGGGAGAGGTCTACGTTTCCTGCGCGGAAGTGACAGCGCTGTCACCAGGGAGGGTGATAAGGCAGGAGCGGTAAGCTGCCCATTCATTCATCGGGCGTCCCGGCTTTCCCGCCGCCCGTCTCCTGAGGACGGTCGTGTTCCCTCTGACGGTGAGCTGGAAGAAGCAAGAGCTCGGGCCCCACTCCAGACAGGAAGGAACGGAGACCAGGAGCCGGATTTCAGAATTCCCCACTCTCCCCCACGTCGTCTCTCAGTCACGAGGGACGCTGGCTGCACAGATCCCCTCCATCCATCAGGACGGACCTGAAAACATGTCCCCATGAGACATCGCTGCACGCCCGTCCGAGCGGCCCAAGCCAGACCCAGACCACCCAAACACTGGTGAGGATGAGGAGGGGCCCTCCATGGCACAGCCGCTTTGGAAGACAGTCTGGCAGGCTCCTCCAATGCTACCTCCGCTCTCACCATGGGACCTGCGATCAGCGCCTCGAGGTTCGCCCAGCCCGGCTGACCTTGGTGCACGCAAGAACCTGCCCAAGCACGCACGGCAGCTTTGATCATAATCGCCCAAAACTAAACGCGACCGAGACGCGCTCCAGAGGTGAGCGGGCACGCAAACGGCCGCGTCCGGACGGCGGGCTACCACCAGCGCTGAAGAGAGGGGAGCCGTGACACCGTGGACAGAGGGAAGAGCCTTAAATGCACACTCCTGAGTGAAAGAAGTCCGTCTGGGAAGGCGCCCTGCGATGGACTTCCAATGATGCGGCAGCCTAGAAAAGGCGGCGATGACAGGGACATCAGGCCGGTGTTGCCAGAGGGAGGGGACAGGGTGGACTGGTGACGCATGGGGACTATTTCGGGGCCATGAACCAGCTCTGTGGGATTCTGTCCCTACACGGCACTGCACACTTGTCAAAGCCCCCAGCAGGCCCTGGCGGGTCTCGCTCAGTGGACTGAGGGCCGGTCTGCAAACCAAAGGGTCACAGGTTCGATTCCCAGTCAGGGCACATGCCCATCTGGGGCATGTGAGAGGCAACCACACATTGATGTTTCTCTCCCTCTCTTTCTCCCTCCCTTCCCCTCTCTCTAAAAATAAATAAATTAAAATATTTTTAAAAAACCATAGCATTTTATAGCACCAAGAGTAAACTGTAACTTGTGTACATTATTTAGAACTCAGTTGGGAGGTGGGAGGACCCCAGGAGGGGACAGAGGCGGTGACTGAAGAACCCTAGCTGCAGCACAAGCACCTGGCAGGGCCTCCCGGGAGGACACAGGTGGAGGCTGACCTCAGGTTGCTCCCTGCAGGGGTGCCGGTCACCCACTCCGGAGCCACTGAGCACATGCACCGGGGCCGACTAATCAAGCAAGTGGGTGGAGGGCAGTGGGACCCAGGTTTCCTGCCATTGGAGGGAGGTCACAGGTAAGCTTGACTGATCCACAGGGCACCGGATTAGGGCAGTAATGTCAGGATGGACTCGTGTCTAAGCAGGTGCGGATACAGCAGGGGAGATGGCAGATGGTAGACAGGAAGATGGATGGATGGGTGGATGGACGGACGGATGGATAGGCAGATAGATGACAGATGCAGAGATGGGCAGATGAATGGATGGATGGACAGACAGATGGACAGATGGATAGATATATAGATACTCAGATAGATGGCCGATGCTCAGACAGAGGGCAGATGCACAGATGGACAGGTGAATAGACAGGTAGATGATAGATGGATGGATGGACAGATGGATGGACAGACAGATGGATAGATGACAGATGGACGGACAGACAGATGAATGGACAGATGGATAGATATAAAGTCATATAGATGACAGGCGCACAGATGAATAGATGAATGAATGGACAGATACATAGATGAACAGATACACAGACACAGGTGACAGACAACATGTGTGCACGTGGTCAGTAAACATGCATTTGTCTCCTTGCTCTGTCCACCGAGGGCCCTAGAAGCAGTGACACCTCAGTAGCAATGACCACAACCAGCTCCCAGATCTTGGCTTCCAAGCACCAACCCCAATAAAAAGGTCCAGGGCTCCTTAGAGGGACAGGCTGGTTCTAGAGCTAGAGCAGGACATACACCAGAAGGGCCTGGCGCGTCTTAAAGGGCCACAAGCTAAGGACACGCTCAAAGGGCAAAAGGATGGAGACATGTCCGGGGGACCCAGGGCCCCTGCAAAGAGCTCCCAGCAGCCAGAGCTGGAACAACGTAAGCCAACAAAATAAGCATAAATGTAACCCAAAGTCCAAAAAGAAAGCCCGTGGTTCTTTACTGATACCAATAAATGATTGCTTCGATAAATAAATGGGTAAGACTAGACAAGTCTCCCATACAGAGAAATTCCCAATAATTCGTGCAGATACGTGCCCCTCGCAGAGGTGGGGCATCACCCCTCACACCTTGAGAGTGGGCTGGGCACAGACTTCCTTCCACAGAGGACAGTATAAAAAGGGGAAAGGCAGTGAATTTCCAGTGGACAGAAATGACAGCCTCAGCCGAGTGACCAAGGTCACACCCACAGTGAGGAGTCGAGTTGACAGCCGGCACCCTGACGTGCTGTGCTGAGCGGCACTGCTCCCCGAGGTCCCTCCCAGAGCCCGGCGCCCAGTCTCGCCAGAAGAACACGCCCGCCAGTCCCAGGGGAGGGACATGGCGCCCACCACCTGAGCAGCCTCCCGAAACTGCCTGCTCATCAAAACGAGGGAGGTCTGAGCGCCTGTCCCCAAGAGGAGACGAGATGTCCCGCGTTGTCCTGGGTGGGGCCCTGGAAGGCAGAAAGGACGTTGGGGCAAAACCAGTGAATTCCAACGTTCCACATGAATATAAGGTTTAAAAATGGGGGGGACTAGGGGGGCTGGGGGGAGGTCCATAGGAGCTCTCGGCACTGTCTTTGCAACTTTTCTGTGAATCTGAAACGATTCCGAGGAGCATTAAATATGTGTAGATGCACACAGACTGATGCCAGCCTTGCCTATCCGTGGTGATGCTAGCGGCTAGGAAGGCCTGGGGCACTCCCTGCCGATGCCACCGCCTGCGGGGAGCCCCCACAGCCTTGGCCCACTTTGGAGCCAGTGTTGCAGCTGGACTGGCTCTTGGGGTCCTTCTATGAGACCAGGACGCACCCCAGCAACACCCATCAGGGAACTTTGAAACATCAAGGCTTATTCCTCGCAGGTCCGAGAGCATACACGGCTCAGGCAGGACCACACGGAAAGGTCACAGGTAGAGAGACAGACCATGGGCCCGGGGCTCTGCCAGTGCTGGAGTCTAGGGTGGGGTGCGTAGGAGTCCAGGGGTTCACTCTGTACTGACCTGCCTGACACATAAGGCCTGGAGGGGACAGGCAGGGCCACCCAAGTGGTCAGGCCTCTCGGTGGCCCAGGGTGTCTGGAAAGGGGACCCTGTGGAAGGCGTGGCCTGGCTGTCTCCTTGTGTAGCCAGCAATGTGTTTACTGGGGACGGAGGCCTTTGAAATGGGCGCCCGGCAGTCACGGGCTTACTGCCAGGCACTCACACTAGTCAGGAAAGCTGACTGACCCTGACCGGTGTGGCTCCGGGGCTTGCGCGCACATATTTCCACAAATCATCCCGGGCAGCCCCAGAGCTCCCACCATCCCCCCAACACATTCCCAGGGCAGAATCCTGGCAGCTGAACAGAACAGGCTCCGTTTTCCCTCAGGTTCTGTCCCTACAGCCGCTTCTGAGCAGAGAGAGCTCCGGGCCCCCCTAGAGGGGCCTCATGTGGGACAAGGAGGAGGCTCGGAAGCAGGGAGCCGCCCGCAGCCTCGCCTCCACGCCCGCCCTCGGGGCACCCTGTCCCACAGCACAGCAGGCACGGGTGGGGGACCTGAGACTGCCCCGTCTGGGTCCTGCAGCCTGGAGCACAGAGAGCCCTGGGGACCCCACGGAGGCCCGCTGCAGCCGTCACTTGTAAGGAGGTGGCCGCCCGGAGCGGGCAGAGCTGCCCGGCCCAGTACCCTGTGTCGATATAGCCAGAGTCACAGCAATTACTCAGCGAGGTCCTTCCGGGGGTGAGGAGAGGAGGGTGAGTGCGAAGGGGCCATGAGGGAGACGCAGCCCCACCCATCGGGAGGCAGGAACACCTCACTCTGCAGAAGAGCAGCGGCTTCCTGGTCTGACGTCAGGGTTTTATCTCACCTGCGTTTTTAATACGTGAGAAGTCCCGGAGGCCTCCCACAGAGCCTGCCAGGCCAGTCCCTCTGCCTCCAAAAGGCATCGCCCCTGCCTCTCGTTGCCATGGCAACCATCCCCCCGGCCAAGCCTCCCGCCCCTCCCTCCTGGGCCTGCAGCTACCTCCTGACGTGGCCTCGAGCCATGCAAAGCCAGTCCTTACTTCTCTAGCCTCCTCCCCCAGAACACACCCTCCCATCTCCCCCGGATCCTTCCAGAGGGGTCTTTCTAAAAAGAAAATCAGAGACCACTACTTCTCTGATCAAAAACCTTTGTGGGTTTCTCTCCCACTCAGGGCAAGTTCCCCCACATGATATGTGGCCTCACACCATCCCTTCCTCCTCTTCATTCACGTCGCTCCACCCACACTGTCCTCCTTCTTTCCTCAATACCCCCAAACTCATTCCTGCCTCAGGACCTTTGTACTTGCTGTTCCCCCTCCTCAGCTTAAATGTCACCTCCTCAGAGGAGCCCACCCTGATCATCAGCCTCAGTTCCTCTTCCTCATCCCCCAGGTTTGTTTTCATTTTGACACCGAGGACTGACTGCCTGATCTCTCTGGTGTATGTGCTGACGTCCCTCCTGTCCTGTCTGTGCATGGGGACGGCATGCCCCCCGCCGGCACAGACGGGCTCTGCCTTGTCCTCCGCTCCACTGCGGGCTCTGCAGCACCACGTGGGGCACAGCAGGTGCTCCGCCGGCCGGGCAAAAACACATGTGTGGGCTGCAGAATTGCCCCTTCCTCGGGGAAGGTCAGCCTTCTGCTCTATTCCAGCCTCCAGGTGATTGGACCAGGCCCAGCCCATCAGGGAGCACAGGCCACGCCATCCCCCGCTCCCTGATTCAGTGCTAATCTCCCCCATCCGCCCCAGCGCAGAAACATCAGCATGATGTCTGACCCCGTGTCTGGGGACCGTGACCCAGACACGCTGACGCATAAATTACCCATCACGAGCCCCAAACAGGATCAACCTGAAAGCCTTCTGAAACGTAAAAGGCAGGACAAATCGTGAAGGCGGCCAGAGAAGGATAAACCTCACCCGGAGGAGCGACACCAGGACATGAGAACAGGTTTCTCACGTGAGACCACGGAGGTTGGAAGGGACGCAGGCTTCTCACATGCTCAGAGGAAAGAGCTGTCGCCCAGGGTCTTATAACCAGTGAAATATTCTGTAGGAATAAAGGGGACGTCAGGACATACCCAGGCTGGAGAAAAATGCAATTGGTCAGCAGCAGGCCTCCCCTAAAAAGCTCTCAAAACAGAAAGCAACCCCAAGAAAAGGAACTTGGAGCCCTGGCCAGTGTGGCTCCGTAGATTGAGCGCTGGCCTTCAAACCCAAAGGTTGCCGGGTCGATTCCCAGTCAGGGCACAGGCCTGGGTTGCAGGCCGGGTCCGGGTCCCCAGCTGGGGACGCTCAAGAGGCAACACACTGATGTTTCCCTCCCTCTCTTTCTCCCTCCCTTCTCTAAAAATAAATAAATTATTGAAAGAAAGAGAGAGAAAGAGAGAAAGAAAGGAAGGAAGGAAGAGAAAAAAGGAACATGGAACATTATAAAGGAAGTCATGGGAAGCCAAAAACAGGGATAAATAAAAGCTTTTTTCCAACTCAAGTTTTCTAACATTTGAAGGTTGATGCGGAAGTCACAAGGTTGTCTGCTGGGGGTCTGCGTGTACATAGAGGAGACACTGAAGACAATTACATTATGAAAGGGGACAGAAGAGGGACCTCCGAGGAGGTCCGACCTCTGTACGTGAGTCAAACTCTTGAAATGACAGCACCAGGAACCGGCTGGGGGATGTAGGGTGACGGAACGCCCGGGGGACCACCCGACACACCCCGCAAAGAGATGCACCAGGAAACACTCTAAGTGAACAAGGATGAGCCTGGAAAATGCTCCAGCGACACAGGGAAGGGCAGGAAAAACACGCCAGAGAAACCGGAAACGGAACCAACCCGAAACAAGCAACAGCTCGTAGCGTTTAGACCTAACGCATACATGCGCCCATGAACTGCTCCAATTAAAGGGCCGAGGCTGGCGGAGTGGACCCTAGAGGGGGGCCGGCCTGGACGCCTTTCTTTTTCATTTTTCTAACTGTGGAGAAGGGAGTCACGTAAAAGGTACCATCCTGACCATTTCCAGGCCTTCCCGCCGCTTTGCCATCATCCCCCCGCCATCCCCAGAGCGCGGCCTTGTCCCCAGCTGAAACTCTCTCCCCGTCGGACACTCAGCCCAACCTGTGTCCCCTGGGCCCCGGCAGCCACCGAGCTCCTCTCTGCCTCCACGGACCGGCTCCTCCGGGGCCCCACGTAAACGGAAGGCCACAGGGCTTGTCTTACTGGGACTGGCTGGTTTCACTGAGCATGACGCCTCCGAGGACCCCCGAGATTAATGACGGGGATAAAACTAATTGGTTCTGGAGAGGATGCACGGTGAACCCCCACCAACGGGGGGTCCAAGGCCCTCCAGGGACCCTGTGGGAAGCAGGAGGCTGGGTCCCGCAGGGCAGGCAGGGAGGAGCCAGGGCGGAGGCCGGGGGTGGTGGGAGGCACTGGGGGGGCTGAGGGATGCGCCCACCCACACAAGTTTACCTTGCTACTGGTTTGAATGTCATGCCAGCATCATGCGGAGCTCAGCAACTCCATGAGTGAGACCGGGATTGCCAAATATCGGGGTTAAATATTGCTTAAGAACCCTCTTTTTGCCTAATTTCTGCCATGCCTTTGAAGATGAAGATACCCCACCTGGGCAGGCAGGCCATCGGGGAGAGGGGGGGCCCGCCAGCCTCTTAGAGCCGCGGAGGGCGGGGGAGGGCCCGCACTGCCCTGGAGAACATCACTTCAACGGGATTCTATTCCAGCACATGAAGGAGACAGGCCTCTCAAAGAAAGTCAGCCTTTCATGGAATTTCTTGGAAATCTAGTCAAGACAGTGTGCGTGTCTCCTCCAGATAACACGGCTGTCACAGGCACTTAGCTCCATCCGTGGGCCGTGGGAAATAAAACTCCCCTTTAAGTGGGGTGTCTGTGGCAGCCGGGGCCTGGAGGGCTCTGGAGTCAGCCAGGGGGTTGCCACGGTGAGCCGGCCCCTTTCATCCCTAATGATGACCGAAGTCCCTAAAGCACCGGAGCCCGGCTCACCCGGGGTACCAGTGAAGCACGCAGGTCCCCTGGGCCCACACCAGACCTGCTGCGCCCGGATCTCTGGAGGGGGCGCAGCCACTGGCCTCCCTCATGAGGTTCTCGGGCAACGCTGTGCACATGACGGGACGTGCTGAGGGCCAAAGTCAAGGTCGATGGCCACCGCCGCTGTCCACGGCAGCCCGAGCCATCCGAGGATACGGAGCCCGGAGCTGGAGAGGTGACTGTCTGCTCTGCACCCATCACATTACTGCTCCTCTGGGAAAGATGGCTGGGCGCTGCCCTCACCTGCAGGAAGGGAGAGGAGCTTCTAGGTGACCCCAGGAAGGTTTGGCACATGTCCCCAAGAGTCTGCCGGACAGGCGGAAGTCAAGGCGGCTCATGAGTCTGCAGCAAAGGCTGTGGGCAGCGAGCGCTGCCTTGGGGGGGCTAAAGGGTGAGAGGCTCCGGGGTGGGTAATGTGCCCCTGAGAACAGGGGCCAGCTGGGGGTCTCCTGGGGACAGGCGGCCCACCGCTGTAAGGGCACCTGCGGGGCGACCGGCCGGGAGCATCTGTGCGCACTGGGCAGCCAGGTGCCCCGGGGTTCTCCACAGGAGAGCGAGGAGCAGGCTGGCCTCCGTCAGGGGCTGCAGCCGGGAGGCCCAGACAGCGGGACGTCACTATGAACTCCCAGGACCCTCGGTGCCAAACGCCCTTCTCCGCTAGACGCTGATCTCAACCTCTGGCCTCCAAAAGTATGATACAAAAAATGTCTGCAGTGTGGGCCGCTCGGCTTCGGATACTGTTTTAGGGTTAAGCCGCCCCCGCCCCGACATCCCCAGTCCTTCAGGCGTCTACACTCTAAGCATCACAGGATGTGACTGGCTGGTACTCAATGCGTTAGGTTTGGGGGGAACTGGTGGAGGTAGAGAAGGCCAGCAGCCAAGCGCTGAACGGGTTGGTTTATTGAGCATGAGACCCCCCAGGCTGGGGCCAGGCAGACACCGGTGGCCAGGGGCAGGCGGGGTGGGTGTTTAGGGGCTCTGAGACCCGGGGCATGTAAGCAGCACAGGTCAGGCTAAGCCGCCCCCTTGCGCAGCCAGCAGGCTGGCAGCGGGACAGTTGCCATCTCCTGCTAGTGGCCTGAGGCTAGGGCAGCTGGGGGACGCAGATTTATCGGGGCTCGGGCAGCGCCTGACACCAGCAGTTACTGGGGAGGCGTGCTAAAGCCGGGCCTGGATCCCAGAGCTCAGGTCTGATGCCTGAGACGGTGCGTCTTGGGTAGGAAGACAAGCGGGAGGGTGGGCGGGTGGGTGAGGGAACAGGGGAATGAATGAAGGAGTGAACAAGGGGACACAAGGACCAGCTACAGGGGCTGCAAGGGTTTGCAACATGCGCACATGTCTGCAGGGCTCACATGTCGGCCCGGGGGTGCAGCTGGAGAGGGCCTGCCCGGGGCCAGTGGGTTCCCCAGAAACCAGTGCGCCCTCACCTCCGGGGAAGAGCAGGTCATCATCTTCCGTGAACTGCCCCAGACGGCCCCGATCGACGCCGGCATCCATTCGTTTTCCTTCTCATGCCTCGTTTTTATAGAGGGGGGTCTCCCGGAGGAAGCCAGGAGAAGGATTCGCTGTGGGGAGACTGGGTGCCCATTCACAGGGAGGGGACGCGTCAGGTCCTTCCATGTAGAATGCCGTCCTGCCAAGTCTGCTTGCCAGACAGGTGCCGTGAGCAAGGAGGAGCTGCCAGCCGGCTGCATGCCGCCCTCCATGGGAGGCGTCCCCGCGGCAGGTGCCGGTCCTCTGACACAGCGGGTCCAACCACTAACTATGATACAACCAGATGGCACGGAGGTCCCGGGGCCTGTCAAGGTGCCAGTCCAGGCGTTGGAGGGACCAACGATACACTCTCCCACCATGAGCACCTGGAGGGGCAGCTACCTGCTCAAAGGCTCGGCTTGGAGAAGTGCCCTCCCAGCTGGCTTGACCGAGGTCCAGGGAACAGGTGTCCTGGGGCTCCGGGAGACGGGCAGGCAGGGACAAGGCCTCGGAGGAAACCCGAGGAGCCAGCGTGCCCCGGGGATGGCCTGGCTTCCGGGTTCGGAGCACAGCGCTGCCTCTCATCAACCCTCCCGGGCCTGGGTGCGGCGTGGTTAAGCAACCCAGCAAAGTAAGCCATCCCAGCCCGTGGCGGGCCGTGGGCTTTTCCCCTCCCGAAATAATAACTGTTGGGGGAGAAAAAAAAGAACCCTGTGAGCAATGAGAAGTCTCTGGAAGCCGCTGCCAGAAGCTGTGGATTAATCTACTCCCTTCTGAAGCTCCGGACTCATTTGGCTGGGCTTCTGGGGCTCCTGTTGCCAGAGCAGCCTCGGCTAATAAGTAATTAGGAGATAATTAACATTTGTAACATACAAGGGGAAACATCTGGACCCACTGACTTATTAAAACCTAAGAACCTGATTAGTCAATTGTGTAGTGAGATGGAAAACAGGCTCCGGTTAGGGGGTCAGCCAGCTTTCTTGGGTCCAGCCCTCCCCCTTCCCCACCTCCCCAAGAGGGCCTGGCCCCCCACTCCGCCCCTCACCCCACCTTTGGGTCTCAAAGTCTCCGATGCTCAAGTGCGGACTCTGCCCATGCACGGAGCCCCCACCCCGGCCTCCCTTTGTCTCCTGTCTCCCAATGTTACCTCCGAGGATTAGAAAGAATCACAGACGCAGCCCCCTCCCAGAGGCCGCAGTCCTGGGACAGAGACAAAGGCCAAGGACCCAGGGGGGGTGGCATCCCTGTGCTCATCCATCCCTTTGCGTCCTGCTTCTCCTTCCCCAGAGAGTGCCCAGGAACTCAGGGAGAGCCAGAGCCCCAGGCGTGCCCGAGAGACACCGCGGCTCAGCCCTCGCCCCACGCACCCCGGCAGACAACAGTGAGCCAGAGCAAGGCACCCTCCAGCCAGGACCCCGTGAGTGCCGATGCGCGGGGTTCCGCGGGCCAGTCCAGCCGCGCGCTCTGGCCTCCCACCCGTCAGCTCCGCTGCCCCTCCCGCTTCTCCCCTGCAGCCTCCCAGCAGCGGGGCAGAAGGAGGTGTGGGAACACATGTATTTGAAGAGTGAACGCTCTCCCCGAGAGTCTTGGTCTCCAGCCAGAAACATTAGGATGTTGCTCTACCAACTAATCACGCTCGCTCAGACAGGAGGGAGCTGCAATTAAAGCCCGGTGCTTCTGGGGACCTGGGGAGAAGCCAGCCTTGCTGCGGGGAGGCTCACAGTGTGGGGGCGCCCTGGGGAGCTGGGCAGAGCGGGACCCGGGGCTGCTGCTTACGTGAAATGCAACGCCGCTTCCGGGAGGTCATTCTTTGGGACACCTAGGCCCAGGCCACCCCGTCTCCTATCTTCAGCAAGAAGCCTGTGGAAATTCCCCAGGAGATGCAAACGAGAGGTTCCCCGTTTGCAGGGATCCCCCTCCTCCCTCCCTCGGCCACCTCTGTGCCTCCTCTGTCCTGCGCCTGGCGGGGTCTAATCACAGGATGAGATTTGGGTGGGCAGTGTTTCTCCCAGCACTGAAAACCTGAGGCCACGCTGATTGGTCACTGGGTGGGTGTGTGAGCCGAGCTGCCCAATGGGAGGCCTGCCCTGGGATTTTTCTCCCTCAACTATGGACAGAGGCCTGGCTGGTCCCTGGAGGGGAGGCTGGAAGGAGCCCATCTGCAGCCCTGGCTGCTGACTTGGGGGGCGTCTCACCTGATGGGGGAAGCCGGCGCCAGGAGGCAGAGGAGGGGCGTGGGGAGGCGGGGGCTGACAGCATGGGGCCCCCGTCCCTTGGACCAGCTCCATGCGGATGCTGCCCCTGCTTCAAGTTCATGGGCCAGCGAACTCCTTGTTCTTGCCTCAGGCAGTCTGGGCGGTGTCCCTGCAAATAGGCTGACTTGGTCCCCATCGTGCCTGGGAAAGGTGTAGCCGCCCAGCTGGAGGGATGGGCTCAGAAAAAGGAAAAATAAAGAAAGCAGATATGAGAAAGGACATTTAGTGAGTTAGTATGACGGACAAATGAGCAGGGGAAATAGTCAGTCCCTGACTCACGACGGTCCACCTCACAATTTTTCAACACGGTGTGAAAGCCGTCCGCCTTCCGCAGAGCCCGTCCTTGCAAGGGTTGGATCTCGATCCTCGCTCAGGCTGGCGGTTTGCGGTGCGCCCCCCTCCCACCCCCCACCTCCCCGTGCTGGATGGCGGCCACCAGCCATGGATCCCCGTCAGCTGCGCGGTCACAGCGCACACGCGCCACACTCTGCAGTGACGGCGCCGCCAGCGTTTTCCAGATACTGTGTCCAATAAATTGCATGAGACATTCAACACTTTCCTGCAAAAGAGGCTGTAAGTCACTGACTGCCCCGCCGGCAGCTAACAAGGGTGTTTGGAGCGCCTTTCAGGTGGCCTGCGCGGCGACGTGTGCTGTGCTGTGGGGCAGGGGGGCGGAAGGCGCTTCTGACTCACGATAGGGCCGACTCACGGGGTTTCTCGGGACGCAAGCCCATCGGACATGGAGAAGCCCCTGTATTTAGGAAAACAAACCATTTTAAGGGCCCTGAAGCAGAGGCTGTCCTCGTCGGCGCACTGCCTCTGACCACGTAAGCAGGCTCCCTAACTTGGGCACCTGCGACCGCCGGTCTTGCTTGAACCAGCTCCTCCGTGGCATCGGGTCTTCCACAGATTCTATCATCAGCGGGTTTTTGCCTGGCTTCCCAATAAAGCAAATTAAGTGTCTCTCCAGTGGAGACAGAGGCCCACAGAGCCCCACAGAGGAGGGAGAAGGTGCTCAGGGTAGGACTTGGAGCAGCCCCAGAACTCAGGGAGCAAGAAAAAACCCTGCACTTTAGGGGTGCCAATACCCAACCTGTAATTCTGAGATGTGGATGAGTGAGCAGGGACCCCCTAGGAAGATGGACACCCAGGGACGAGAGCCGGCCGCGTCCCAAGCCCTATGATCTGCCCTGGACCCTTGTAGTTTCCACAGTCCCCACCCTGGAAGCGTGGGTGCCACTGGGCCGCACCACAGATGGGGAACTGAAGCTCACTGCGGGCACATGGTGGGTCGGGATTTGAACTCGGGCCCACAGGGCCTTCAAACCTGCGTTCCTTCTGCCACCTGCTCTGGATCGTTGCTGGGTCGTGGCTCCCAGCCTTGAACTCTATCCGCAGAGATGCTCAGGGGAGGGGAGGCAGCCCCATGCCAGCCCTGGAGGGACACTGGCCAGGAGAGAAAACTCAGTCACTTAGGGCTGCAAACTTACTAGCAACCAATTTGCAGAGAGCCTGTCCTTCGCGGGAGCCCGCGGCAAGGTCTGCACGGGCAATTTGGGTCTATCAGCCTTTAAATTACAGACGGCGGCGTCACGCCGTCAGCGCGGCTCAGTGGTGAGTGACAGCTTCAATAAATGCGCTCCTGCCAGGGAAATGGCATTAGCGCACGGAGGTGCTTCGGGGGGTATTGAACTTCAGGAAGAAATAAAATAAAAATAAAATAGCTCGGGCGCTCCCGGGTGCTCTGTCATCATTGCCAGGTGCCGCGGGGAGGAAAGGAGCCCCTCGTCACATAAATATCTCACTGTCCTTGGCGGGGCGGGCCGCTGTGGCCCCGCTCGGGAGCCCCTGGTCATAAAGCGGGCGTGGGGCAGACCCGAGTGTCCTTTGCCCAGCAGGGAAAGCCTTCAGGGGTCCCTGAGGGCAGGTCCTCATGCACAGATGGGGAGACTGAGGTCAAAGCCTTCAGATGGCGGGTCGGTGGACCAGAACGTGCTCACATGGAAAAGCACATGACGGCACCCCAAGCAAGACAGACATGGGACAGGAGGGACAGTCTTTTTTTTTTTTTTTTTTTTTTCCCATCTTAAGACACTTTTATTGCTAGAATCAGGTCTCAGGTTCTAAGGTGGTTTGAGACACCCCGCATGAGGAAATGCTGCGGTCCCCATCACAATCCTCGGGGGACCGAGAGCATGTCACAGTCACCGAAGACGTGCACAGATCCCACGAGAGAGAACACTGGTTCAGCCGCTACTTTTACAAATAAAATGTGCCCTTCCCAGGAGGGACCGCAGGGTACTGGCCAGTAGGGGGCAGGCTGGCCGTCCTGTCTCAGGTGGGAGGGGAGCTGGCTTGCAGGTGACAGGCATGCGGGAGACAGGGCAGGCGAGGAACAGGCTGTGGTCCATGTGCCACCGTGTCAGGTGCGCGTGAGCCCAGCCATTGGCACCACGGCTGCCCACAGATGCCTGCCCCTTGCGGTCACGTGCACGGCGAGCCCCCAGGGGTAGCCGAATGTGTCAGGTGGAGACCGCCACCCTGGGACCTGGACTATCACGGGTCAGGCTGGGCCACCCGGGGGGCTCCAGCTCTGACCTCGGACACCATACCTGTGACCCGAGGGGCAGGCACCGGATCCGAGACCTCGTTTACCAAAACCTGCTGTGTGCACACCTGTGCCCTGAGCAGGGAAGAGAGCAGGGCCACGTCCAGAGTCCCCACCTGGATGAAAACGACGGCCACACCTGAAATACAACATTCTAGACCAAAGCGTCACACCGGCTCCCGCCGGGGGTCAGGGCCGCTGCAAGCACGGCGTGGGGGCGGCATCCTCACTCCCACGTCACAGACGGGGACACCAAGGCACGGAGAGCTTGGGCGGCGTCCCCCCCACGCCCCAGCCTCACAGACCACGCCTCGCCCTGGGAGGTACTGCCCTCTGCTCTGGAGGCACCCACAGGGACGGAGCGCCCCCAGCCAGCCTGCGTCCCGCTCGTGCGGCCTGCAACTTCTGAGCGATGCAAGCCTGTACTGCGAGACCCTCAGGGGGTCAGCATCCTGCTCCTGAACCATCAGTAGGGATGGAAGCCCCCAGAGAGGAGCAGATGGTCCATCCAGGGCAGGACGGGGTTCCGGGCTCTGCTCAGATCCCACCCACCCACCTCGGCCACAGCCTGCCTGGCCGGGACCTTTCTTGGGGGTCCCTGGGCAAAGCCAAAAGCCATCCAGGAGCCTTCTGTCCCCAAGCACAAAGGACCAAGAGGCAGCCTCCACTGGACACTGGAGACTAAACCTCCTCCCTCTGGTGCTTTTCCCGTGGGAAGACCCAGGATCCTCGTGAACATGGAGCGTACAGGGTGCTGCAATGTCGGGGTTGTGGGCTCTGCTTTGGGGGAGGCTTTTTTCCCAGCATAAGAAGGAAATGAACCTCAGGCTGAACCGTGTTCTATGTTCTGGGACAGGCAACTTCAAAGCAGAAAGGTCAGCCAAAAGGAGCTCGCTGCTTCTAAAACCAGGTCCCGCGGGAAAGCCGTCTCCAGGAGGCCGCAGGGGGGCCTCAGCAGTGGAGAGGCGGGGGGGGCCTCCATCAGGAAGCGTGAATGAGGCCTCGGGTTGGCTTTAGTCCTGCCCTTTCTTGGTCAGGTGTTGCTGAATGTCACAGTTAGCTGCGGCCAGCCGGCAAAGGCCCATTGCAGGGAGCCCTGTCCACCCGCCGCAAGGATGGCTCAGACCCCCGTGCCCCGATCTCACCCACCAGCTGCGATGGACCAAGCACCTCGCCTCCCGAAGGAGGAGACTCCGCAGGCAGCTGTCTCTTCGGGCTGGGACGTCCCGGCCAAACCCACAGTGGGGATTTCCACCAGCAAACAGTCCCTGAGCCCGACAGAGACTTTAAAAACACCGGGGCAGCTGGCGGGGAGCATTGGTAGAGAAACTTAGACTTGAGCAGGGCCACAGAGGCCACCTAGTCCCATAGCTGCTTCTGGGATGGGGACGGGCCCAGACAGGAGAACGTGCTCTCCACTGTGGCCACAGTGACGGGGATGCGGGGCTGGGGCCACAGCTGGGTCCTGTCCCCTCATCCTACGTGTGATGCCCAGAAGGGGCCGCCCTCACTGTGTGCATGCGCACCTCTCTCCCGGGCCCGTGATAATTGTATACATCCCTGTGCAGCTTCCAGCACACTCACGCAGACCACAGCCTACAGGCCTATGGCCACCGTCCCCAGTGGGGATGAGGAGAGGAGGCAGGCCAGATGTTCAGTGGCACCTCCTCCAGGAAGCTCACCAGGACTTCCCTCTGCGGGAGACAGGGCCCCTCCCCAGGTGCTGGCAGCCCCTGGGCCCATCACCTGCCATCCATGCTCTTGTCACACCGTGGAGCTGCTGTGATCCCACTCGGAGCAGGAGAGGTTTAAAAGCTAACGTTCCACTGAAGGGTAATTGTCTCTCCACTTGTCTCCCCCGCAGGCAAAGCCGGTGTGTGTCACCGCACTCACAGAAGTTGGCCAGGTGCCTGCCATCATCAGGACTGGAATAATAAACATCACGGGTCTAATAATAACAATAACAACAGCACCATGGGCTGCGGGCGTCCAGCCAGCACGTGCAGACTCTTCCCCTGCCGAGCCGAGGAGGCTGCCGTTGGGTGTCAGGGCTGCATGTGACGGCCGTGTGGACAAATCCGATCCAAAGTCGCGCGATGCTCAGAGACGGAGCCAGGGAGTCCCCGCACCACTGCCCAGCACCGCGGGGAGCTCGGCCCAGGGCGGCCGGGGGGAGGGGAGGGGACTCATCCGTGCACCAGTGCAGGGCAGGGCAGGGGCGCACACAGAGGGCAAGCTCAGTGAGGCCACACCCCACCCCACCCCGGGGCTTCCTTAAAAGGGCGGCACTGTCCTGGGGAGCCCCGAAAACCCTCCTGAGCCTGGGGAGGTGGCGGCAGAGGTGAGGGACCCAGACCAGAGGTTAAAGGGTGAAGAAGACAGGAGACAGGTGAGGGGGCGGGGGCATGAGATATTGTCCGGGCAAGGCGGGAGGGGTTCTGGAGGGAAGAGCAAGCCTAGAACCCCCCAACGCGGGGCCCCGTCTGTACCTGCTCCTTGCACTGGCTGCGTCCGGCAGAGTCCGCCCATGGTGTGGACAGATTGTCCCTGGCCTGCGGTGTGTTCGGGTGGCCTGGGTAAGTTTCCTTAAGTGTCTTTAAATGATGAACGCCTGCAAGGCCCCTGGAAGTCACGAAAATTAAATCTGAATTAAATGCCGGTCAGAAAGGTCCCTTTCAGGTCCGGATGGGCTGTTGTCGACTCTAACTGATCGCACGACGTGGAGCCGAAATGTAACCGGTGAGCAGCCCTGAGCCGGGCGCTGGGGCCCAGGCTCGGACGGACAGGCGCAGACGCAGAGGGGCGTGCATCCGGTGGGTCCTGACTCTGCCCAAACCAGACGTGGCGCCCGCCGTCCCGTAGTGGGGCACAGCGGGGACACCGGGGAACACCAGAGGAGAGCCTGGGTCCTGCTCTTCCCAGGGCCCAGATTTAGCAACAGGACGGCCAGGGGACAGTGACGTCAATCAGACGCCTCCTCTCCGCTGTGTGGACAGCAGGACATGCGCCCACCCCTTCTCACCCCGACGCCAGGCACGCAGCCCACCGCCCAGCCCCTGGCAGGTGCTCTGCAAGGATCTACGGAGCGGAAATGAGCTGCAGCTAAGCCTGCTGTAGTTCCTTCTGGGGAGCTGGCCGGTGTCACGGAGAAAGCGTCATGCCCCGGCGGCACCCCTCATGGGGCCAGCCTGCGCCCCAGCCCCAGGGCTTCAAGGAGGGAGAAGTGCCTCCTCAGTCTGAGCTGGCAGCAGCACCGCCAGGCAGTGGGGTCCGCTCCAGAGGAGGCATACTGGGGCCCAGAAGTCCCCTCCGGTGGGGACCTTGGGACCCGCCGCACGGACACCCATTCCGAGGGCTTCCCTGGAGAGGGGCAGCAGGAGAGGCTGCATGTGAGGACGGCATGCCAAGCAAGACCCTGTGCTATTAATTAAAACCTGAAAATGGAGCTTCGGAATTTAATTAACAATCCGAGTGCGAAGAATAACGGTTTTGTGGGTTTTTTCTCACACACCCACAACCTTCATCAACACCTAGAAATGCAGATTGCTTCGCGCCAGCGACGAACAATAGAGCAGGAAAGGCACTTCGTGCTTCTCTCCGGCTGTCCGCCACCTCTCACACCTCACTGGGGACGGGGCGTGCCTCCGGGGCTGCAGGCGCTGTGCCCAGAGCGGCATCCCAGCGGCCTGAGCTGGAGAGCAGTGCCACCCCAAATCCGCAGGAAGATTTAGGAAATGAGCAGAAATTGGTACGAACCCCAAATTCTGCAAAGCCTGTGTTCCTCCTCCAGCCTTCCCACCGTGGGGCAGCGGGTAGTGGGCGGTGGTGGGAGTGGAGGGGATGGCTCATGTCCACACCTGGCTTGAAATGTCCCTCTGGGGCCGGCCTCATGACTGTGCCCTTCTCAGCAAGGCAGAGCTACTCACCGCTGGGACTCCGTTCTCCAGGGCTCTTGTGTGTCTACACGTCTTGGAGAGGCAAAGATAGTTTTTGTTCGAGACTCTCTTTTCAGGGATGTTTGATTGAATAGTAAACAACCTTGGGTGTTGGGGATAGAGATGGTTGGATTGACAGATGGATGGGTGGGCGATGGGTGGATGGATGGATGGATGGATGGTGGGTGGATGGATCATGGGTGGGTGGATGAACGGGACTGAGCTTCCTTCCTGCCTCTGTCCTCACAAAGGGCTGACTGCCTCTGTCTCCTGTCTTGTCCTCGAGTTGAGGGAGGGGTCCCGTCAGCTCTGCTCTGCACTGTAGGCCAGCCACCATGGTCGGCGCCTCGACCCCCGGTGCTCCCCTGCCGCTGCGGTCAGGGTGGGCCGGCTCCCATGCGAGACCGGCACAGCGGGCAGTGGGCGCCCTTCCCTGCAGCCATACACCCGCTGGCTGCTCTGCAGGCTCAGAGGTTCACAGCTTGGCCGGGTGATGCCTATGGGAGCCCTGTAGACTCTGGGGTTCACGGGTGAGCCAAGTGAGGCCTGTGGGACCCCAGGTTTAGGCCAAGAACACCTTGTCCTTTGAGTTTTGGTAGAAATGGTTCCTGGCGCCTTCCTCACGCCCGGGCCCGGCCAAGGTCTCTGCAGCCCCCGACCCCCGACGCCCACCCCGCTCCCAGTTCCGGCCCCAGCTCAGCCCTCCATCTCAGCGTCTCTCCCCGTCCCTCTTCTCCAGCCCCTGGGGGAGGGGCTTCCAACAGTGCCCCCCGCCCCCCCCCTACACACACACACACACAGACCAGCGTCTTAGTGCTCAGACTTGACTGGCCACTGCCGCAGGGGGCCCTCACCTCTCTGAAGGGACGACAGAGCCCGCTAGACCGGCCACCCCACCGCTTCTCACTGCGGGGCTTTCTGGGAGATTCTCCTGGGGAACAAAGCCATTAGAAGCGCCCGCCCCTCCGTCACATCGGCTCATGGAGGTTTCCAGAACAAGGTAGGACGCAGCACGTTAGTTTTGCGGCCCAGGTCCTGTGTGACGGGAAGGAGCGTCACCGCCACACCTGAGCCTGCGTCCCTGCCAAGGAAACGCCAGCACGCTCCGTCGCCACCGCACGCTTCCATCCACAGGGTGAGGCCCGGCTGGCTCCGCTCACAGAGGCCCCCGTGATCACGGTGCCGGGGCGCACCCCGCCCTGTGTCAGCTCTGCAGGCTGGAGAAGGCCGGGCGGATCCCAGCGGGTACGGTGCTGGTTCCAAACTCCCTAGGCCCAGTGGGGACCCCCGCCCCCCGCCCTTGGGTCCATTCCAGGCCTCCGGAAAGCTCCCTGCCGGGTCAGCTCAGACACCAGTGCCGTGGGCTTGAGGGCACGTGAGCAGCAGACCTTCCCTGGTCCCCAGGAGGCCAACCCACGGAGGGTGTGGAAGCGGGAAGGCAGCCGGGTGTCCCTCCGTGCACTCACGTGTCCTGCCTCGGGGGAGGCCCTCTGGAGGAAGACCCTGACACCCAGCTGACCTGCAGACGAGCGCCCGCAGCCCTGGCCACCCCTCCGGAGCCCCCACCCCTCTCCTCTGAGGGGTGGCACCTCCCCGTCTCCTGCTCAGTCACTTGGAGGCCAGCACGCCCTCTGGCCCCTCCCATGGGCCGAAGCCCTTGGCCTGAGCAGTTACAACAAAGGTAGATGCAGGTGTGAAGCTGGGGCCACCTCTTCTGACCCTCCCCCGCCACTCAGCAGCCATCCAGGGGGCCCCCACGTTCTGCCGGGCTGGAGCGGAGGGTGGGAGACCCTCTCCCTGGAGCCCCCTGCCTCCCCACTTCCCACGGTCTCCAACTCCATCCGAAAGCAGAATCAGCGCTGGGAACTGATTCACTGGGGCCTTCCAAACCGTCAGGTGAGCAGCTTATTCCCAAAGACCCAGGCCCGAGACGGGAGCTGGCCAGGGGCCTGCGTACGCTGAGGGGTGAGCTCCGTGGGGAGCGGCCCTCCGGGGCAGCGGTCAGGAGGCAGAGCCGGGATCTGTGGGAACCCCACCGTGAACCTGGCTCCTTCCACCCACCTACAGACGTGGGAGAGCAGAAACAAAGGCCAGATGGGGACACTTACGGCCGGGACAGAGCTGGGACCTGGTGGGGCGCAGCCTTGGGAGCCCCCCGTACGCGGCCTCTGGGCTTCCAGGGCAACCTTCCCTGCGCCCCGCCCCCACCGGGCCCGCGGGCCCAAGCCCTGCGCTGCGGGCACACCTGCGCTTCCCAGCCGTGACCCTGCTGCGGGGCGCTCTCAGCCCATGACAGTTTCCTCCCCGATACTTGGCGGGCCTGCGACTCAAGGTCGCCCCGAGTCCTCCCGGGTGGGACTGATGGAACCGCCAGGAACTGCATGTTCTTCCTCGCGTCTCCCGCACGCAGCAGGCTGGCTGCAACGCAAAGAAAGGCACTGACACGCATGTCCGACCCCTACTCATCCAAGAAACTGAAACGAAAATGAGATTCCATTCACCTTTCAAACTGGTCAAACTTTTCACATAAATTAAAAAGGCATACTGTTGCAGGTGGGAAGGGTGGCGTGGGACCGACCCCGGCAGCCCAGGGGGTGGGGGTGGGAGTGGCATGGACCCCGGGAACTCAGCCTGTCACTTCGTCCTTCCCGGCCGGGCTGAGCCCGGGTGGGCCACAGAGACACCCACCAAAATCCTCCGTCTACCACGGTCCGCAGCGGCTGGTCGTGACACCAAGGGAGAGGGCGCCCTGCCCGTCACAGCAGTTCCCACTTCAGGACCCCAGGGGCTGGGTCCGTCAGCTCTGGGGGAGGGAGAGGGAGGCGGCCAAGCAAGGGCCAGCTCTCCGCCTCTCCCCGGCAGCGGCACCAGCACTCTGGCCCGGGGAGGTGTTCAAGGGTGGCCGGAGGGATGGTGGAGGGATAGATGATGGCTGATATTAGGTAGATGACAGAGAGATCGATGCATGATAGATGGATGGATGGGTAGATGGATGGATCCTCCACGAGGGCATGGATTTTTACCTGTTTTTCACGGCAGTGGTTTCTGTTTTGAAGAGCACTTTCCACGAATACACTTTTTGAAGGAAGGACTAGATGGATGGATGGATGGATGGAACAGTGGGCAGGGACCTGCCAGATCCTTCCATGAGATCGGCCATGTCCACACTGCCAGGGAAAAGCTGTGTCTCCCCTGCCCTGAGACATCTGGGTGGGCCCCCTTTCCACCTGGAGGAGGGAGGCTCCCCAGGGCAGGGCAGACCTGGAGCAAGTCGGAGCCCCACTTTCCCGGGAGCCCCAGACCCAGCTGGGCAGGAAGCCCCAGGACCCTGTCATGTGTGTGCACACTGCCTGTGTGTGAGCGTGTTTGCACGCGCCCGCATCGCATGTGTGCAAGCGAGTTCTTTCTTTCTTTCTGATTTATTTATTTAGTTTGACACACGCGGACCTGACCCTTTCACCGGAAAGAGTCCCAGGCAATCTGAGCAGGAAGCCGCAGCCGCCGTCCCAGGAAGTCCCATGAGGAGGGCAGGGCTCGAGCACAGCACCCAGCCTTCGGGTGGGGGGAGGCATCACCCTGCTTCCTGCACGCACCTCCCGGGACCTCAGTCAGCCCCGGCTCGAGCTCAGTGTGGGGCTCTCTGCCTGAGATTCAGCTCCAGCGGCCAGCTTGAGACACACATGCACAGATAGACAGACACACAGACACACACACACAGACACACAGACATACAGACACAGAGACACAGGTACAGACACACACACAGACACACAGACACACACACACACACACAGAGGCATACAGACAGACAGACAGAGATACAGATACAGACACACGCAGAGACATACAGTCAGACACACACACACACCCCATGATGCTCTAGAGACCTGGGCAGGGCCGTCCACGGCCAGCGCAGCATCGTGCCACCTGCCTGGCTGGACGGGGACCTCGGGGCCGTTGCTGGGAGGCCCGGTCTGCGTGGACAGAGCCCTCCCCAGGGGACAGAGGCCCGTGAGCAGCCTCGGCATGGCGCCTGACACCCCCCCCCCCACGCCCCCTCTCTCCCCACTGCCAGCTCTGGGCCCGCCAGGATGAGCTCAGTAACAGGGACACACAGGCAGAGACCCACACAGAGCCACACACGCATGTACATTCCAGGGAAGAAAAAAATGGCCCCCTCCCGTTGCCATGGCAACCCAACTCCGAGCTGCAGCAAGAGCTTTAATTGGAAATGCTTATTTAGCTGAAACCCCGGGAATAATCAACAGGAGATTAGGAACATTACAAGCCAGTGGGAGCCATGGGGCATCTTGGAGGAGACGGCAAGGGAAAGGACAGTCCCTCGGAAAACTCTGCCGACGGGGCCGTGACCACCGCGGTCAGCGATGGCGTCCCACGGGCCCGTGCTCGGAGCGTGGCACTGAACCCTTCCAGCACCCCTGCCGCCATTTCCCCCGCTTTACAGACGGGGGGACTGAGGCTCCGGGCGGTAAGGGAGGCGGCCCAGGCCCACTCGGGACTCCGAGCCGCTGGGAACGACGCCGAACGCCACCGTGTTCCTGAGGGACCCCCAGAGCCTGCAGCTCTTGCAGGACAGCTGACCCCGCAGGGCGCCCCAGCCACCAAAGGCCACAGCTCAGCTGGCTGCAGGGCCAGGGCGGGCTGGCCTCGGAGACCCCAACCAGCACCGGCATCCCGGCTGTCGCCGGCCCTTGTCACCTCCCGCCTGGGCCACCCGCTTCCACCGGCCGGCCCGCTGTGGGTCTGGTGACCCCTGGTGGCAGCCACGGGGCACTGCACCGAGACAGGGGCTTTCTCCCAGATCCCCAAGAGGGAAGGTGCTGGCCTGGGAGGCCCCCCTTGGGACGGCCTCCCAGGAAGGAGCTGGAGCAGGGCGGGAGGCGCAGCGTAGCCGGCACCCAGCAGCTTTTGCAGGTGCTCAGGGGTGAAGAGACAGGCGCCAACGGGCACCCTGGCCTCCACGCCGGCCCTGCCCGCCAGTGACTGAGCTGAGGCCCCGGGTCCGTCCCAGAGCCCGGCAAATGGCAGTCACCCCGGCCACCCCTGGCAGGGTCCGATGCGTGCAGAGCCCTGCCGTGCCAGCCCCGGCCCAGGGCCACCGATGACCACAGGGCCCTCGGCCTCGGGTCTCGGCACAGAGTTGGCGCTGCCGCTGCCTAAGGGCGAGGGGCTCTCCAGGCACTATCGTCACGCCGAGCGCCCTGGACGCCGGCCTCTGTTTGCAGCCAGGCCGTGAGGTGCGGGGCGCTGGGCCGCGGCTCTGGGAGCACCGTCAGGGGGTGGGGGCACCGTCTGGGGCGGCAGCACCCAGCGACCTGCCTCAGAAGGGTGCCTTTACCAAACATTTATCTACCTCGCAATTTAAATCACACGTTTAAAACGACTGGCATTTACTCAGTTGGCATCTGATTAAATTTCGCTCCTCCTGAACTACTAAATATGTAAGTCAGTGCTATTCCAAATAAGAGGATTTCAATTGAAACTGTGAGGAGCAGGGTGCAAACAAGAGACTCTCCACAGGAAGTCAGCGTGGAGGCCGCCTGCCCTGATGGCCAGACCTGCAAGGCTGTCCCGCGGTGCCCACAGCCAGCTTCTCTGTGTTCCTGTGCTGGAGGCACGGGCCAGTGGGGATCGTGGGGTGGGACTGGCACAGGGGCCAGAGGGGGTCACCCTGCCACCCCGGGACACGGTCCCCCACTGCAGGCTGCTGTGGGCTGTGGTCTCTGGGGGGTTCCAGGGCCGCACCAGAGTCTCCCCAGCATAAAACCCTGAGGAGACGAGAGACATCCCCACCCCCTTAACCAGAGGGCAGAACCAGTGTCACCGCCAACCCTACCAGCCTACTTTGGGGGGCAGCTCTCAGTGACCCAGGCAGTGGGTGGGGACCATGGGCTCCCTTGGCCCATTTTTGTGTCCCTAACAGGGAAGTCAGGACAGGCTGACCTGGCTGAGTAGGTGACTGAGTCCTCCTCTGGGTGCAGCCCAGAGGAAAGGGAGCCCCCAGAGGAAGAAGCCCCACTGCTGGGCCAGGAGGTAGCGTGCACATATATTGGAGGAGACAACAGGTCACCCACCCAAATCACCTTTGATCCCTGAGGCTGCTTCTGCGCGGAGTTGGGTCCCCAGGGAGACTCGTGGAAGCCCCACTTGGCCCCGGAGATCCAGAGGCAAACAAGAGAGAAAGCCCAGGAGACACGCCTCATCCACCATGGTGCAGAGAGTGGCTGTGAGCTGTCCCACTCCTCGTCACAGACATCAGCCAGGGGCACTCATCCGTGTTCATTCACCCAGCCTAGGCCTGTCTGGAAAAAGTCCAGCCCTTGTTAACATAACAAGAACAGTTTGTGTGACATCGATGTGACCTGGAAGCCAAGGAGAGTGGACTGGAATGCGCATGTGTGAACAGTGGCGACTTCACTGTACTGGTCAGTGGGGATGGTAGACAACATTGAGTGAGCATGTGTGCTGTGTGCCCGTCGCATTCAAAATAACTGAGCAAATAGAGCCACAAATCTGCATCAGATTTTGCGTTAAGCTTGAACATTCCTCTGTGGAAACTATTCGGATGATTCAGAAGGCCACAGCTATGGGCAGCTGGTGACTGGCAGCTTCATCACAACAATGCGCCCACTCACGCATCATGTCTCCTGCAGTTTTTTGGTAAAACATCAAACCACCCAGGTAACTCAGCCCCACTACAGCCCAGAGTTGGTGCCCTGTGACTTCTGGCTTTTCCCAAAACTAAAATCATCTTTGACAGGGAAGAGATTTCAGACCATCAATAAGATTCAAGAAAATATGACGGGGCAGCTGATGGAAGAACTGTGTGAGGTCCCAAGGTGCCTGCTTTGAAGGGGACTGAGGCGTCATTGTCCTGTGTACAATGTTTCTTGTATATTGTATCTTCTTCAATAAATGTCTGTTTTTCATAGTACAGGGCTGGATACCTTCTGGACAGACCTTGTCATATACCACAAACTGGGGGGCTTATCAACAGCTGAGATTTACTTCTCACAGTTCCAGAGGCGAGAAGTCCAAGGTCACAGCAGCCAGCAGATTTGCCACGTGGTGAGAACTGGCTTCCTGGTTCATAGACCACATCTTCTCACTGTGTCCTCACATGACAGACAGGGTCCCTGTTTCAAGGACACTAATCCCATTCACGAGGGCCCCACCCTCATGACCTCATCACCTTCCAGAGGCCCCACCTCCCACTGGGGGTTAGAATTCAACATGCAAATGTAGGGGGGCACAATCATTCAGACCATAACCGCTCCCACCCCCAGGCTTGGCCTCCTGGTGTCAGGGCTCTGAGGCTGCTCCCAAGGGGACACCTGAGGCGGCTCCCAAGGGGGCCAGGGTGTGAGCTTAGCTGGGGAGGACCCGGGCTGCGGGGGTACCCAGGACAATAAGGCTGAAAACACAGACCTCACGACCCTGTGTCCAGAGCTTGAGAGTCAGACACTGTGCTGGGCATTAGTCCTGCATCTCCCCTTTGAGAAGAGGCTGTCATTAGCCTCATTTCACAGATTAGAAAGGGGGCTCAGAGAGGTTAAGTATCTTTTCCAGAGTCACACGGCAAGGATGCAAAGGTTTCAACCCAGGCCCCTGGAAGCCACAGCCCAGGCTCATTTTACTGCCTCCAAAGACCTGCCTTTCCCACTGTGGGTTCCTCCATCCTCTGAGAAGAGAGCCCTCCTCTGTCTTAGGACAAAGAAGCGAGAGCCACCCGTGACACAGCCCTGGGCCCAAGCGTCACTTGCAAAGCAAATTTGCCCAGAAACACCTGCCATCTTTTCCCTGCCAGTGACAGGAGCTCCTTCCGCCTATGGTATGGGATTTCCTGTGTCCCTCCCTCCACCCTCCTGACCCAGCCCCACACCGAGGAGCCCGGAGGAAGCCGGTCACTGTCCCAGCCACACCGAGGAGCCCGGAGGAAGCTGGTCACTGTCCCAGCCACACCGAGGGGCCCGGAGGAAGCCGGTCACTGTCTCAGCCACACCGAGGGGCCCCGGAGGGAGCCGGTCACTGTCCCAGCCCCACCGAGGAGCCCGGAGGGAGCCGGTCACTGTCCCAGCCACACCGAGGAGCCCGGAGGAAGCTGGTCACTGTCCCAGCCACACCGAGGGGCCCCGGAGGGAGCCGGTCACTGTCCCAGCCACACCGAGGGGCCCGGAGGAAGCTGGTCACTGTCCCAGCCACACCGAGGGGCCCCGGAGGGAGCTGGTCACTGTCCCAGCCACACAGCAGCCACCGCCCCTGCAGCCCCTGGGCGCCGCCGCCGTGAGAACACAGCTCAGTCAGGTGGCAGCTCGGAAGGCGGCTCATCCAAACACTTGTCGTAGCACTGGGCCAGCTGCTCAAGTGCTGTTCTGGTTGTCATTATAAAGCAATAGGTGTTTACTTTAGAAACGCAGACAGGCCCAAAGAAGGAAACCCAAATTACCCAGAACCCCACACGGCACGCGCGCCACTTGACCTGCTTCACGGGCCCCCCCGGCAGCTCTCCTAAGGACCCGCTCCTGTGCTTCCTTGAAACGAGCTCTAAAAACGGGCTCCTGCTTCTCTTCCTGCTCAGCACACGCCTTTGTCCTGAAGGCGCCATGGCTGTGCGAGGAGGAAGCTCCCCCTCAGCCCACCCTCTGTCCCAGCCCCTCCCGAAGAGAGGGACGCCGACACGCTGGAACCGGATCCCAAGGGGCCACCTTTCCTCGTGGGCTGTGCTGACACGGGAGTGGCCATGAGTTAACACACACACACACACAGATGCAAGTATGCACACATACATGCATGGGGTGCATGCTTGTGCATATACACATGAATGTCACTGTATGCATATACATGTGTGCTTGCACATATATGTGTTGCGTGTGTGCACATGCACGCATGCATGTGTGCGTGCCTGCAGGCACACTCATACCTACACGGGTGTGCGTGCGTGCATATGCGTGTGCGTGCGTACAGACATACACATGCACGCACACAGACCCCGCCCCTGCTCTCCCTGCACTGGGTCCTCCAGCCCAGCGCTGCTCCCGGACTCACTCTGTCTGCTCTGCCCGCGTGTGTCCGCACATGGGCGCCCTGCCGTCCTCATCTGTGGCCCCTGCGTCTGCGGGGAGCCGGTCTGACCCTGGCGAGCAGCAGGGCCCGGCACCTCCTCCCCTGAGCGGCTCTTGCTCCAAGTCCAGAATCAGCTGCACGTGTTTGCGCGGGTCTGCTGCTGGGTTCTCTACTCTGCCCCACGGATCTCCTGTCTCTCCATTTGCCTCTTGACACAGTCAACCGTGGGAGCCACAGAGTAAGTCTGGGATCAGGTAGACTGAGTCTTCCCACTTCATTCTTCTCTTCAAAATTCATAAACTATGACTTCAAACCAAGATGGCGGCGTCTCCCCCCACAGCTAAGAAGGAACAACTACCTCGGAACCAGAGACAACCAGAAGTTCCAGAAAACCGAGCTGCATGGAAGTCCAACAAACAAAGATATAAGAAGAAATACTCACCCAGACAGGTGGGAGGGGCGGAGCCGGGTCAGGGAGGACACGGTGTGGTGGCAGCGGCAGCGGCAGGCCGGCAGAAAGTGCAGTCACACATTTTAGTCAGGAGGGGCACCTGGGGAGCGTTCCCAGCACCTGACCAGACCATGTAGCTCACGGTCCCAGCACCAGGGAAAATCAAGCCTCATTGCTTCTGACTGTGCAGACCCGTGGGGGTTGGGGCGGAGGCAGAAACTGCTGGTCTCTCAGCAGAGTCCACTTGTTTAAAGGGTCCCCACAGTCCTAGAACGTCTGCAGACCCACTCACTCTGGGAACAATGGCCAGGGCAGCAGCTAGAGGGGCGCCAGTCTAGTGCAGAAGTGGGAGAGGTGCCTGGAAAAGGGACAAGTGCTGGCAGCATTGTTCCCTCTCGGACCCCTCCCCTCCACACAGCGCCACAACATGGTGAAATAGGTTGCGCTGCACTGACGAATCCCCAAGGCTCCGCCCCTTAAAATGTAACAGGTGTGACAGCTCTACCTAAGACAGAGGGCAAACACACATAGGAGCCTGTCAGAATGAGGAGACAGAGAAGTGTGGCCCAAAAGGGGGAATGGATCAAAGTTCCAGTGGGAGAACTAAGCGACGAGGAGATAGCCAACCTAACAGACGAAGAGTTCAAAACACTGGTGATAAAGATGCTCACAGACTTGACAGATATGCTTGAGTACGGCAAACGCATAAGAGAAGAAGTGAAGGCTATGCTAAGTGAAACAAAGGAAAATCCACACAAAACCAATGGTGAAGGGATGGAAACCAGGGTTCAAATCAATGATTTGGAACATAAGGAAGAAAAAAACAGTCAACCAGTACAGAATGAGGAAGCAAGAATTTTAAAAAATGAGGAAAACTTCCCAAATTTTGTGAAGGAGATGGACATATAGGTCTGGGAAGCATGGAGGGTACCAGGCGAACTGGATCCAGAGAGGACCACACCAGGACGCATCATGACTGAGATGCCAAAGGTGAAAGATAAAGAAAGAGTCCTGGGGGCAGCAAGAGAGGCGGAGAGTTGCCCACAGGGGGTGCCTATAGGACTATCAGCTGATTTCTCAGAGGACACTTTGCAGGCAGGAAGGACTGGCAAGCAGTATTCAATGTGATGAAAAGCAAGGACCTACAACCAGGATCACTCTATCCAGCAAAGCTATCATTTGGAATGGAAGGGCAGATGAAGTGCTTCCCAGACAAGGTGAAGCTAAAGGAGCTCATCATCACCAGCCATTATTATATGAAATGTCAAAGGGACCTACTTAAGAAAAAGAAGATCAAAACTATAAACACTAAAGTGACAACAAACTCACAACTATCAACAACTGAATCTAAAAAGTAAAAACAAAATCCAACTAAGTAAACCAGAATAGGAACAGAATCCTAGGTGTGGGGATCACATGGAGGGTTATCAGCTGGGAGGGGGAGGGGGAGAAATGGGGAAATGGTACAGGGACTAAGAAGCATAATCAGTTGGTACAAAACAGACAGGGGGAAGTTAAGAATAATACAGGAAAGGGTGAAGCCAAAGAACTTATACGCACGACCCATGGACATGAACTAAGGGGGTGGGATTGCTGGAGGAAGGGGGTGCTGGGCAGAGGGGAGCAAAGGGGGAAAAAATTGGAACTACTGTAACAACATAATCAATAAAACACACTTAAAAATTTTTATAAACTATTCTAGTTCCTTTGCCTTTCCAAATAAATCTTAGAATTACCTTGTCCATACCTACAAGAAAAATATCTTGCTGAGATTTTGTTAGGAATCGTATTAAACTAGGGTAGCCACTTAGGTAGAAATGACATTTTTGCAAAGTTGAGTTTTCCAATCCCTGAACAAAATATAGTCCTCTGTTTATTTAATCCTCTTTCCTCAGAATTGTGTAGCATACAGCATACAAGTCTGCACATGTTTTGTCAGCTCTATACCAAAAATGTTCTGTTTTTTGATCACTTGAATATAGCACTGCCCATGTGTTTATTGCCCGGATATCAAAATACAATTGATTTTTTTTATGTGTTTATTTTGCATCCTGAAACCTTGCCAACCTCATTTACTATTTCTAAGAGATGTTTTTGGTGGGTTCCTTAGAATATTCCATCTACATAATATCACTGACAGTGACAGCTTTATTTCTTCATTCCTGATCTGCACTCTGGCTTTGTCGCCCTGCCTGGAGCGTCCCGCTCTCAGGTGAGTGAGAGCAGGGAGACGGGGCATCTGCACCTTGCTCCTGATCCCAGGGGAAACGGCTGCTCTTCCACCACTAACATAATAGCTGTCACCGCTCTTTTGTAGATGCTCATTATCAAATCGAGGAAATGCCCTCTACTTCTATTTTTCTAACTGTTTTTGTCACGAATAGGTGTCGAGTATTGTCAAGTGCTGTTTTCTGCATCGACTGATATGATTTTTGTGGTTTTTCTCCTTTTGCTTATGAATACAGTGGGTTGTGTGGATGGATCTTCAAATATTGAACCAGCCTTGCATTTCTCAAATTCCTTGGGGATCGTGTAAAATTCCTTTTATGTATCGCTAAATTTTATTTGGTGATACTTTGTAAAGATTTTTGAATCTATATTTTTGAGAGAAACTGGTGTATAGTTTTCTTCTTTTCTTTGGTACTGTCTTTGATTCAGATAACAGGGTGATATTCATTTCATAAAATAAATTGGGATATTTTCTCTCCATTTCTTTTCTCTAAAGAGATTGTCTAAAATTAATATTAATTCTTCTTTAAATGTTTGGCAGAACCCTCAAGTGAAAACTTTGGGGCCTGGAAAAAATAGCTTTCTGGCATTGTTAAGTTACAAATTCAATCTCTTAATTCGTTATGGAACTATTCAAATCATCTATTTCATCTTGGGTGAGTTGTGGTAGTTTGTGGGTTACCGTTAGGGTTGGGGTTGGGGTTACTGTTAGGGTTAGGGTTAGGGTTAGGGTTAGGGCTGGGGTTACACTGTGTAGTCACTTGCAGAGGGTGTGACCTGGGGACCGGAGGGCACATTTTGTCCCCATTTCCCTGCATGCTCTGAGTAATGCTTTCTTTGCGATCACCCTCAGTAAGCCCCACGGGTCCGCCGAGGGAATCCCCGGAGCCGCTGTGCGTGACACCACGTCCTGTGCCACGGAGGAGCCGGCGTCACGCGCACGGTGTTGGGGGCTGCGGAGCTGAGGAGATTCCTGTTGCCTGGATACAAGCAGGCCCCCCAGTGCCCCGGAGTCCTGAGTCGTCCCAGCAGGCTACCTCTGCGGGCAGGAGAAGGAGATAAACAGGGCGGGCCCATTTTACAATGACGTCCCAGAAGAGCAGGGTTGGGGACTGACCAGGAAGGGCCTGGACGCGCTCACGGAATGATGGACAACACAGGAGGACGTCCCCCACCGGCTATTCCACGTCCTCACCCGCGTCCCTGGAGCCCACCCAGGCCCTGCCCTCGTTCACGCCAGCAGCAGGGCCAAGCCGACTGTCCTCCCACCAGCCTGCGTCCCTGCTAAGGTCGCCTCGTCAGACTTCCCCGCCGCCCACTCTAAATGCGCCCCTGCCCCTCCCCCCGGTGCTGCTTTACTTTTCCTCTTCGTTCTTATCGCTTCTGACGTATTTCGTTTTTCTCTGTTCCTATCCTTCTCCTTCCAGAAGGGGAACCTCAGGGTCTCTAGTCCAAGCACACATCCCAGAGCCAGAACAGCAACCGCGGGGAGGGGGGGCCCACAGCGCACGGGGAGACGCACTGAGCTAACGCCCCACCTGATCCCCCGAAGTCCACCTCTGACTGGGGTCACATGAGGTTTTGGGTCCCCTGGAATCAGCGTAAGCGCAGAGCCTGTGCTCAGGAGCCCCCGAAAGGCCTCTCCCGGGTGCAGTCGGCCTGGCAACAGGCAGTAGGTCCCTTGGAGGAAAACTGGGAAAAAAGTCAACACTATACGTTCATAGCGGTATAGCGAGGTCCGCCCTCAAGGGGACCCAGCCTCCCCTTCACTCGGGGGATCCTGTGTCTGGGGACTGGCTCCAGCCTGGGGACAGGTGGGGGCTGATGTTCTGTGACTCTCTCTGCCCCAGTCGACTGTCCCCGCAGCCCCCCGTCGAGGAGAAAGGCTGTCCCAGATCTGTGCTCGCCAGCCTTCCTAGCGCTGTCCTGGGAGCAAGGGAGTGGCCCAGAGGTGCCGCATGTGCAGCCAGGGCATAAATGGACCCCGTCCTGCTGAGGGGGAAGGAGGCCAGCAGTCACCCCTTGGGCCAGAGAAGACTAAAAACCCAAGACAGCAAGAAAGCTAGATCAGAGCAGAGGGCCCAGTTCGACACCTCTCTTCCTCCCCAGCCCCCATTCAGACCCGGAGCCCCTAGCAGGAGGATGGAGCCAGTGGGGGGCCACTTCCCGGCCCCAAAAGGGCCACTCAAGGCCAGCCACACCCACTGGGCAGAAGGAGGAGGCAGCAGCCACACCCCAGTCTCTCCACTCTCACTGGCCCTCCCAGAGAAGAGGCTGGGGCGGGGGGAACAGGGGCTGCCTCCACAAGAGGGCGGGAGGGTCTGCGGGTGGCGGGCTGTGCCCACGCCAGCACGCACCCCACGCCCACTGCCCCGTGCCCTGGACAGAGCCACCGGCTCAGCGCGAGCTTGGCTCGCTGGGACTCAAGCATCTATCTGCAGGGTCTCGGGTTGTGGTTTTCTGTTCATTGCATCATAAATGCGTACTTTATAAGAACGAGGAAACATGGAAAAGGGGGGGAAGGCACTGCTCATTTTGCCGTCCTATTAAAAACATGGCGTAATATGAGCTGCGGAGTGGGGAGCCTGGGACACCGAAGAAGAGAACTCAGAGGGGAATCGGGCTCCAGGCTAAGGCCGTGGGCTCTCTGACGCTCACCTCCTCCCTCCCCCCACAGCCCCTGACCCCTCCCCCCCCCAGCCTCCAGCCCCCCCGCAGCCGCTCACCTACTTTCCGGCTCCGTGGATCTGCCTGTTGCGGACCTTCCTGTAAACGGCACTGAGAGTACGTGGGCTGCAGTGACTGGGTCGCCATCTGCAAGCCCCAGCCCAGGCAGATGCACCTGCCGTTTGCAGCGAGAACGCGGGCCCTTTTTATCGTTCTTCGTTACAAAGCCCGCCGTCCTTCCGTGGGGGAGCCCGATACTTGGCCACGTGCTGACCTCATTAATCAGTGAATCCGGAGCCAGCTGGGGACCTGCAGTGGACTGGCCCTCTGAGGTCACGGCAGGTCCCTCTCCAACAGGGTTTCTCCACCTTGGCATTCTCGTCACCGTCACCGGGCACTTGGGCTGGTAAGGCTTTGTGCCCCACCCCAGCCCCCATACGGGGTCCCCAGCACGGATGCAGCAGCAAGAGCGCTCTGGAGGGGGCAGCAGGACGCAGCGCCAGGAGCCGCTCAGCCTCCTGGTTGGGATCCCTCCCTGCCCCACCTGCCGAGTCCCCTGGGCATGTTACTCAGCCTGTTTTCCCAGCTGTAAAATGGGCTTCCATCCCCCAGGGGTGCTGTGAGAGCAGGATGTGAAAATAAATAAAAAACGTTCAGCAAAGATCCAACAACGCCCAGTGCTCCCTGAAGCTCAGGTCCTCCTCGTTACCGGGGGGGTGGGGGCACCTTTCCAACCACGCTCCTGCCTGGGGCCAAAGGGAAGTGGGCCAAGGACAGCCTCGGTGCTTGGGGAGGCCCCTGGCCCGGCCACCTGGACGTCACCCTCTGGAAACAGCCATCTTCCGGCTGAAGGTCACTGTGCCCTGCAGCCGGGGAAGGCTCCCGCCGCCTGACCAGGGTCCTGCACCTTTCAACACAAGTAAATCCAACCGACGGACGGGGCGTCCGTGGCAGAGGGCACACCCCTCCTGGCAGCGGGCCTCCGGGACTGTTTCCAGCCACGTATGACGTTTTTGTTTTCAAAAGGCAAATAAATGGGTCAGGAGACAACGGCGGAAGCAGCGGCTGTCTCTTAAGGGTGAGTCCCAAAGGGTGAAGTCAAAGGCTTGATCAAGGAAGATTTAATGAGTGAGAAAGAGATCAGAAGCAGGACAAACCCAGGGTGCAAATCAAATATTCATCGTCGGAAAGGCGCGGCTGGCTGAGGCGTAAATCAATAACACTGGGCCGACGTGCAAACACCTGCCTCTCCAGAGAGTGTCAAGAAATCTGGGGCTCAAATGGCAGGAGGACAGGAAGCTGGGGGAAGAGCCTCCAGCAGCCGGGAGATGACGGGGCGTCTTCCCCAGAGGTGCGAACGGGAGCGCTGGGCAGGAAGACCCCACCCCGTCCCTCCTTGTCCTTGGCAGTGGCTCACGTCCCCTCCAGCCCTCGAGCCTGCAGGCTGTCGTCCCCCGTGTGCGCCGCCGGGGAAGCTGGGGCTCTCCCATGGAAGTCAGTGCAGCAGGCGGGACTCCGGCCCGGGCCCTTTGGGTCAAGTTCCTCCCCCGTCCCAGGACCGTGTGCCGCCCCCACCCCCGCCCAGGGAGCCTCCCCACGGGCCGTGGAGGGGTGGGCAGTGCGGTGGTGTGCGTGGCGGCCGGAGCCCCTTGCTCACCCACATCCCAGACCCCCTCAGAGCTCCCAGCCAGCTCTCCCTGACCACCCTCCAGAAAGAGACCAGGTCGCCTTCCAAGCAGGACGGGATCAGACACTCCGGGGCCCGCTCACCCCCCCTCGGCACTGAGCGCGTCTGCACAGCCAACCCTGTCCCTGCCCTGCTTGGGTCAGGCTGACGGTGCGGGAGCGCCGGTGTCCCCCACCCAGCTCCTCAGCTGCTGTGCTGGCCCCCTGGGGCCGCTGAAGCAAAGTCCCGCAGACTGGGGGGCTTGAGACAGCAGACAGGTACCCCTCCCCGTTCTGCAGGCCAGGAGTCTGAAGTCCGGGTTTGGCAGAGCCGCGCTGCCTCTGCAGGCCCAGGGAAGAGTCCTTCTTGTCCCTTCTGGCTTCCGGGGGCTCCATGTGCTTCTTGGCTTGTGGCCACATCCCCCCAGTCTCTGCCTCCGTCTTCACAGGGATGTCTTCCTTCTTGCTCCCATCCTTCCTCCTCCTCATTTAAGGACACTCACTGGATTAGTGCCCCCCTTAACTGAGTATGACCCACCCTTCACTCAAGTGCATCTGCAAGACCTTATTCCCCATACGGTCCCGTTCACAGGTATGGCATTTGGACTTCAGCACATCCTTTGGGGGACCCGGGCCCAGCCCTGGGGAAGCCTGGGCATGTGTTCCCCACTGTGCTGTCCATGGACGAACAGTAGCTGCCCGGTCAGAGCGCTAGTGAGAGGCGGGGCTTCGGCCACCCAGACCTGCTGGGCAGGGTCAGCACCTCACACGTTACAGGGCCCAGGGTGCTCTTCCACCACCTCCCCCGGGAAACAGCATTGGAGCCCGGACATGGGAGAGCCAGAGAAGTCCAGGGAGAGCCTGGCCCAAGGCTGAGGGTCCTGCCCGGGGCCAGGAAGGGGACGAGAGGCGGGCCACCCTGGCCCTAAGCCCGGCAGGGAAGCCACAGAAGGAACACAGATCTCTCTCCACCTACAGCACCGGCCGCTCTTCCAGAAGGGGCTCCGCTAGCTCAGGTCCCCAGCACCCTAGCTCCCGCAGTACCAGGAGTCGGCACCCTGGGGTGCACACACACACACGCGCGCACACACACACATGCACACATGAGAGCCATGTAACCAGCTGACTTACCTTCTGTGGGACAGGGAACAACGGGGTCACTGACACCCACCGATCAGAGCTGTGGGGCGCGCACTCCACATCCGGGGCAGTTGACCTTTGTCAGAGCAGCACCGCGACCCCCACCCCCTGCACCGAGAGGTCAAGCAAGGCACCCACGGCCCCTCAGCCAGCAGTCCAGGCCTCTGACCCCAGAGCCCGTCCCCTGGCTGCGGCCACCGCACCCGGCCCAGGGCAGTCACGGGCGAGCAGATGCTCAGCCCCGTCCGTCCGTGCAGAGGAGAGAGGGGCGGGCATGCCAGGCGCCCTCCATCGCGTCAGAGGACAGGAGGGCCACGTGGTGCCGTGCTGAGGAGCTGGGCCAGGAGCTGGAGGTGGGAGGCAGAGTGATGTCTCCATGGGCACATTTGGGGTACTTCTAACCCTCATGGGGCTCATGAGCCCCCTAGAAACCACAGCCAGAATCCCATGTCCTGTCCAGGTGCCCTTTCTGAGGAAGAGTCACAGGGGCCCGGGACACCCCTCGAGTCGGGCCAGTCTGATGGGGTGGACGTGGCACTTGCTACTCTGCCCCACTTTCCTATGGCGCACGGGGACCCTGGGCCCTGCTCACCCCGGAGCTGGATGCCTTTTGCTGGGGGACACCTGACATGCGCCAACCCTGCTCACCGGTCCCTGGTCGGCAGGGCCACAGGCTCCACTCAGCAGGTGGAGACCCTGAGGCCGAAAGGTGCAGCCTGGCCCAGCCGCCAGCTCGCAAGTGTGAGAAGCGGGCGTCCGCTGGGCTCCGCCCCAGCCGGTGTTCACCCACCAGGAAGCACTGCCCGGTCCTGGGGGACTCGGCCCAGACTCCCTCTTTCTCTCTGGCCCCAGAGGGGTGACCAGAGCGAGGGCTGGGCGGGAGGGGTCAGCTGTGTGCGGGCGTGGGCAAGCCCTCCCTTCTGTGCGCAGCTCCGCTCCGCACATCAGCCAGGGGGCGGGAGGCGCCGCCTGTGGGCACGCGCTCGCCCAGTAAATCTGTGGGAACACCACCCGCCCGCCCACTTCCCTCGCGGCCCCACGCACAGCCGCCAAAAGCCACGCGAGAGTCACGCTCCACTCGTAGTCCGTTCCCCCGGGTTTTATAAAGGGTGTCTGGCAGCAGACCCGTGGATTGTTCAACAGGATTAATCCGGCTTGCAAGCTCTCCGTGGCCGCTCCGAGGGAAGGAGCCAAAGAGGCTTGAACTCCGAGGACCCAGGCGGCGCTGCCAAGGACATGGGCCTGACCTGTTTATCCTGGAGAAGCTGCCCAGTGGGCTGGGGGAGGGGCCGCTGGAGCACAGGCGGGGCGCTGGGAGGGGCAGCGGGGCCAGGGAGCCCTGGCTGCTCCCAGGAGGTCACGGTCATGAGGTGAGGCAGGCCACCCTCCCCTCCGCATACCACCCCACTTTACCTCCATCCCAGCCCATTCAGGTTCACCCCCAACACCTGCTGGAGCTGCAGGAAAGCCCTGGGACAGCTCCGAGCCACACATGCTCCGGAGCGTCTCAGAACCAGGCCGAGCTAAGGGACCTGGGTCCCGGGTTCAAATCCCGGCTCTGCCACTTCCTACTGATGACAGTCAGCATTTTAATCTCTCTGGGCCGCAGTCGCACCATCTGTGGGGGCTGATAATGGACTTGCATCCCAGGGGCCACTGTGAGGACGTGACGAGTCCGCGCCGGTCCAGCGCTCGGGACGGCGCCCGCCCCAGGAAGCACACAGCCCGTGCCGGCTGCTGCTGCTGCATCGGAATTCCTGTCAGAGCATGATCTATATTACGATTATTATATTGGAAGTTAGATTATTATAATACAGTTATGTCATTACATCATAGTTATTATATATTACAGTTATGGCATGAATTATGTGGTTATAATTATAGTACATAAAGTCATCATCACTACCATGTGACAGACAGTAGACGCATCTGTTGACGTGAATTGTTCTTTTAACTGATTGGAGAGGGAGAAGCATCAATGTGCTGTCCCACCTATCAAAGCATTCTTCAGCTGCTTCTCGTATGTGCCCTGACCAGGGACCGAACCAGCAACCTTGGTGTGTGAGGCCGACGCTCTGACCAGCTGAGCCTGTTTGCGGGACTCGTTCTCCCCCCTGGGCCTGCCCACGGCTCCCTGAGGTTGGACGCATGTCAGCTCGGGGACCCGAGGCTCTAAAAGGACAGGTGACTTGACCTGGTCTCATCAGCCAGCTCTCGGCAGAATTAGACACTAGGCACAGGCCACTGACTTGGGGTGACTCGGCTTAACCCCAACGCTGCCACCAAGGGCTGAGGCTGAACATTCACGGGCCACAGACCCGGCCAGGCAGTGCAAATGACGGGTCAAAGGTCAGACGTCACAGCGCAGCCGGCACGTGGGCTCAGCACGGCGGTGCGTGGGGCAGCGACCCCTCGTGAGCCTGAGCAGACGTCGGGAGTGGAGGAAGCAGCCGCCTCTCGGGGCAGGCGACTGGGGTCACGGGGGACGCAGGCCAGCTGGGGCCAGATCTTCCTTTTTCTAAAATGAACATAGACTTCTGTTTCGTACATGCCAAAAAATTACTTAAATATTTTCAAACACACAATGACCGTATATATGGTCTGTCCAGAAAAAGTAAAGTCCAGCCATTGTTAATATAATGAGAACGGTTTGCGTGACATCGACGTAACCTGGCAGTGCAGGACAGTGGACTGAGATGCACACGCGTGAACAATGGCGACTTCACTGTACCAGTCAGTGGGGGCGGTAGATGCTGTTGAGTGAGCACGTGTGCTGTGTGGCCATCGCATTCAAACTGACTGAGTAAGAGCAATGGCTCTGCGTTGCATTTTGCATTAAGCTTGAACATTCCTCTGCAGAAACCATTTGGATCATTCTGAAGGCTGCAGCTCTGGGCAGCCGGTGATGGGCAGACTCCTCATGACATCACGTCTCGTGCAGACGTTTTTGGTGAAACCTCAAATCACCCGGGTGACTCAGCCCCCCGACAGCCCAGAGTTGGCGCCCTGAGACTTCTGGCTTTTTCCAAAACTAAAATCACCTTTGAAAGGGAAGAGATTTCAGACCGTTGATGAGATTCAGGAAAATACAACGGAGCAGCTGATGGCGACTGGGAGAACTGTGTGAGGTCCCAGGGTGCCTGCTTTCAAGGGGACTGAGGCGTCATTGTCCTGTGTCAATGTTTCTTGTGTCTTGTATCTTCTTCAGTAAATGTCTCTGCTTTCCATATTATGTGGCTGGATACCGTCTGGACCTTCTTAACAGACTATATATGTGTATATATATAAATTTTTTTCTAAGCCCTCTGTGGATGAGACTCAACACACAGACCCAAGCCTGGGACGCCTGCAGTAGGACAGACACCCTGGACCCGCATCCCTCCAAAGGCCCATGCACAGGGCACAGGGTTCCGTCACCCCACTCTCCAAAGGTCCCTGCAGGAAGCCCAATTTTCCTTGGCAGAAGGAAGACCTAAGCTGCATCTCTAGGCTGGAGACAGGGTCGCAGCACAGCTGAGCGTCCCACACCACGCTCCCCAAGCTGTCGGCAGGAGCAGCAGCACCTGGCCCAGCCCCTCGTCCCCAGCGCCCCCAGGGATCACGAGAGCCAGCATCCAGCGGGCAGGTGGACAGTAGACAGCAGTCCACCCTTGGACAGGAGGCAGGGCAGTGACCCATCTGCCCCAGGGCCTTGGCTCATGCTCAGGGTGTTGGCTGAACTGAAGTTTGAAGGCCTGGAAACCTGACAGGACCCAGCAGAGAAGGACGTTTGAGGAGGTGCTATCCACGGTGACCTGCCCCAGAAGCCATGAGCTCCAAGGGTCCTGAGGTCTGGTCACCCCAGGGGTCTGTTTTGGCCTCTCCTGGGCACAGCTGCGTCTCAGGCATTGGGGTACACCTCTGCCCCCAGGGCCTGGCACTGGGGCGGCACAAAGCAGTGGGGAGTAACGGGGACAACGGAGGACAAGAAGGTGAGGCACCTGTGCTGTGGACAGGCGGGGAGGAGGTCCAATGTCTCCCCAGTCCCCCCGCCGAAGCCCTGCTGAGACCCTCAGCTCACCGGCCACCAGCTGCCACCTGCCACCCCTGGGGGAGCAGCACAGGGGCCTCCAGGGAAAGAACGGCCTGTGACACATCAGGGTCATTTCCCCAGTGTGGCCATGAGCCCAGACTGGAAGACACCGCTCGACCCGCAAGAACCTCAGCGCCCTTCCCATCCGCCGGGCCCACCCTCTCCAGTTGACGCCACCATCTTCATCTTCTCAAACTACCTTGGACTTCCAAGCTGGGCTCCCGAGTGGTGACTACTTGGCAAGTTTCCCAAAAAAAATGCTTAGGTCAACCCCAAGAGAGCATGTCCTTAAGGCTGAGAAGGAAGCCACTGGAGAGAGACTGGCCATTAAAACAGAAACAGAGAGGGGGTCAGATCCCACGGTCTCTCCCCACTGATGTTAACAAGAGGAGTTGGTCACGCTCCACGCGGAGAAGACGGGACCCCACAGGACCCTGGCACTCGGGGATCCCAGCCTTCCCATTTCACAGACAGGGCCAAGGCCCAGGGAGGAAGGTCATGGCCCCAGGTCATACGGAGGCAAACCACAGAGCGCTCCCGGGGCTCAGCGCTCGGAATCCTGGGCCATGGAGCCGGCTGGCCTGGCGGCTGCCTCCGGGCAGTAGGGGACAGAGTGGCCTGCACGATCCCCAAGGGACAGACTGGTCTCCGCAGGGCCCCCCGCACACCAGCCTCCATCCCTTGCTGCCGGGCCACATGCCAGGCTCCAGCGACGCACTCCCTCCTATCAGAGACCACAAAAACGCTTTGAACATTTTACACTTTGAAGCTGCCTTTGACTCTAATCCAGGCCTGCAAAACATCTCTGCAGAAAAATAGCCCCGATTTGTCACGGCCCGCTTTGACACGTTGTATAGTCCCTCGATCCATCTCAGCTCACCATCGCTCCCCGGCCTCACTTTCAATAACAACATTCACAACACAGACAAGAAGAATGGGGGGCAAAGTGGGAAATTACTTTAAAAAGAAATAACTTTCACAAATGGGAAGATAAATTCCATCTGCGGGAAATGGTGGCGGGTGCCCGGCCACGTGACAGGTCTCTAACCCCGCCTGAGAGGGACAGCAGAGGGGCGAGGAGCAGCCGTGGGGCGAGTAAATGGGGTCTGGGGCTCTTAATTTGCAGGTCACTGGTTTTCGTTTGGCCCAAACACCCCGTCACTGAGTTGCTGCGTCTGGCCAGTGAGGAGGAGCAGGCAGGCCCGGGGCATTGACGGAGGGTGTGGGCCACGGAGCTGGTCCACGTGGCCACTGCTAGAAACCCACGTGCAGAGGGACAGACCCCAGGGCTCCTGCTGGAGCCAGACGGCGGTCTGCAGCTGGGAAGGCGAGGGCAGGTCCCTGTTCCACTCTCCATTAGCTCTCTGCTGCTTCCACTCCACAGGAGCCTGAGCACCCTCCGGATCCAGCCGCCGCCCCACTTCTCAGGGCCTACAGAGCATCCAGGTCTGCCCTGGAGAACGGGGAGAGCCAGCATGACAGCCACGCTGCCGCCTGCCCAGGTGACGGCCAGCCCCACGCCCACTCACTCAGTTCAGTGGGTGTCTCCACGACACAGAGGGATGGTCTTCAGCCTTGAGAAGGACAGGGGCTACATGAGGACGCACCTTTGGGGCGCGGTGCCAGGTGACATAAGCCAGGCTCGTAAGGACAGGTCGGGCTGATTCCACTCCCACGAGGTTCTTAGAGGCCTCAGCCCCGCAGGGACAGGACGTAATGGCGGCTGCAGGGGGAGGGGGGTGGAGAGGGATGGGGACTGAGTGTGGAACGGGGCAGGGCTGCAGCTGGGGGTGATGGAAGGTTCTGGAAATGGATGCTGGTGATGTTTGCATGACAGTGTGAATGCATTTAATGCCACGAACTGTTGTATGCTAAAAATGGTTAAAATGGTCAACTCTAGGTTATGCGTATTTTACCACCGTCTTAGGCCATTCCAGCTGCTGTAACAAAATACCATGGACTGAGGAGTCCAGGCAACAGAAATGTCTTGCTCACGGTTCTGGATGCTGGAAGTGCCAGGTCGGGGTGCCAGCAGGTCGGGTTTTGGTGAGCACCCTCCTCCAGGCTGCGCACTGCTGAGGCAGGGGGGCGGGGGGCAGGGGGGCTCAGAGCTCTCCAGGGTCCCTCACACGGGGACGCTGATCCCATTTACAAGAACTCCGCCCTCAGACACCTCACCTCCCGACACCATCACCCTGGGGAGGAGGGGAGGATTTCAACATACGAATTTGGGGGACACACATGTTCAGACCATTTGTGCCAACCATACACACACAGCTGTGTCTCAGCGCCTAGATGTGGTGCCCTTCATGTCTCCCAGCACAGCGTCCCATTCAGGCCGTCACTCAGTCCTTCATTAAACAACTGTTTCTTTCTTTTTTAGTTTTTCATATTTCTTTTAGAGAGAGGGCTAAAGAGGAGGGAGGGAGGGAGAAAGGGAGAAAGAAAGACATCAATTTGCTCCACTTATCAATGCATTTGTTACCTGATCCTTGTACGTGCCCCGACCGGGGATCAAACCCGCAACCTTGGCATTTCATGACAATGCTCTTACCAACTGAGCTACCCAGCCCAGGGCTAAACAGTCATTTAATAAAGACCCATGATGCACTGGCACTGCTGGGCACTGGGGCAGGAGAAGAAATGTGCTTTCTGCCCAGAGAGAACCTGAAGCTTGGGGACGGGGTTTGGGGGGGGGGGGCCTGGAGACCCCCTGCTGTGACTCTGTGCCACGTGTCCAGGGTGGGAGAGGGGCTGGTGTCTACGGAAGGGCAGCGAGGCCAGGGGCATCCTCCACCAGCCGGAGGCCCAAACAGCCCACTGCTATTAAAAGCTGTGGGTGTCTTCTCACCGTTTATCCCAGAAACCTCTGGGGCCGCGCGGAGAAGTTAAAGGTGTGGCAGAGCTCTCCCGCCTCCGCCCGCAGGCAATCTGTCTTCATCGGGGGCTCCGAGGGCGTGAGGCAGCCTGTGCTCCCGGGAGGTGAAGGATGCCATGTTTACTCACTACATCCCGGCCATCCCTCACGCTCCTCCACGGGGACTGGCAGGAGAGACGGATGGGCGGCCGCCTCCCGCTCCCTGGTGCCCGGCAGCCGGGACGCGCCCCCAGGGCTCGCTCCCAGCGTCGTCCGTCTCGGCTGCACTGAATCTGACACCCTCTGTTTGAGGTTCTGTCATTTCCATCCCCAGGCTTATTTTTTACTTTTGGCAACTTGTCGAAAGCGTGTTTTGTGCAGCTGTGATTTCGGTTATAAGTCCCTCGGTCTGGCGGTGACTGGAGCGTTTAATAGAGTTGCTCACGTCGTGTGGAAGTTTCCTATCTGACCGCTGACCATTGTATCTTAAAGGGACCCATTCAGTGGGGTCCCCTCAGGTGACGGCGCCAGGGAAACACACTGGCATTGTCCAAACGTGCAGGATGTGCCCTCCGGTGGGGACAGCCCGCATCACCAACTCCCAGGGGAAAGCGACCAGGCCAGAGGTGAGGCTGGCTCCCCACACCGGCCGCCTGGCTCAGGGTGAGGACGTGTTGACCTTTAAACACGGCCCTCGGGAGAGATGCGTCATCACACGGACGGCGCTGAGATGGACTTGGTCCAAGCAGACCCACCGAAGCCGACCCCGGGACAGCTGCAGGCTGGCCCCATGCGGGTGGCCCGTCCCCACACTGCACCACGGGTCTGCAGACCCTGCAGGGTCTCGAGCGGAGGCAAGTCACACAGAGGGGCATTCAGACCGGGGAGGGTGGGCGAGCTGACCATGAAGGACCCTCCGAGCCTCGGCACCGGGGCTGGACAGTCAGCCGTGGCTGGGGACCTCAGAAATGCTGTCCCCTTGATTCCGTTCCCACGAAGCAGAGATCACCATCCCCTCTGGGCGGTTCACCCCGTCCACACGGACCGGCCTGGCAGCCTGCTTGTTCCTGGTGGTCGCACAGCCCAGTGCAGCTCATCGCACCAGGAGCCCACCTGTCACCCAACATGAGGGATCGGATCTTCTCTTCTGGGAACGCTGAGTAGCAGCCAAGAGAGGGCGCCTGTCCAAGCAGGTGGCCCGTGACCTGTGGCCATGCGGACGGTGGAGAAACAGAGGCGGCAGAGACAGAAGTGAATGGAGAGGGACCGAAGGGAATGGAACCAAGACAGAGAGGCGGCGGCTGCCGTTCTGGCGCTGCCCTGCCTTCCCCGCGCCAAGCCCAGCGCCCCAGCCACGTGAGCACGGCCCCGCCCGGCTTCGGGGCTGAGGAGGGTGGATTGTCTGGGCGGAGCTCGTCCCGTCTCAGGAAAGGTCAGGGGAGCCCACGCCTCAGTTTCAACGTGCAAAGCTCACGCCTTCTGTACATGTCAACGAATGCTCGCTTGCTCATGAATTTCAGCGGCCTGAACGGAAAACCGTCTTATTTAAAACCTCTGAGTGGCCGATTTTGCCAGCCAGCCTAAAGTCAGCTAGAACCTGAATTCATGAGCTTGCTAACGAGTCTCCCAGAATAAACACGAATGGATGTTTACTCTTTGGCTCCCTCCAAACATGTCAAAGTCTTTGAAGCTACAAGGTCGCATGCGAGAGGAGGAGGGGCTGGGCAGCCCAGGGGAGCCCAGAGCTAGAGCTCAGGAGGAGTTTCCGCGCTTCAAGAACAAGACTTAACAAGAACAGAGCAGGCAGAAGAGACTTCCATAAACCTGAGCTAAGAATCACACCCCAGATAAATAGATAAAATAAATAAATACATCCTGAACTGACTGTAGCTACTCCTCCCTTCTCAACAGAGCAGAGCAGCATAATTTATGTCCCTGTATACAGGGACGAATACAAATCTAGCAGCTTCACACAGCAGACGTTTGTTACCTCACTGTGCCCCCAGGTCAGGGATCTGGGGACAGCGAAGCTGGATCCTTTGTTCAAGGATGGATGGATATATGGGTGGATGATGGATGGACAGAAGGGTGGTGGACGGATGGTGGATGGTGGATGGATAATGGATGGATGGATGGGTGGATGGTGGATGGATGGATGGATGGGTGGTGGATGGATGGATGGATGGTGGATGGATGATGGATGGTGGATGGATGGATGGATGGATGGGTGGATGGATGGATGGATGGTGGATGGATGATGGATGGTGGATGGATGATGGATGGTGGATGGATGGTGAATGGATAATGGATGGTGGATGGATGGATGGATGGATGGATGGGTGGGTGGATGGATGGATGGTGGATGGATGATGGATGGTGGATGGATGGATGGATGGATGGGTGGGTGGATGGATGGATGGTGGATGGATGATGGGTGGTGGATGGATAGATGGATGAATGGTAGATGGATGGTGGATGGGTGGATGGATGGATGGTGGGTGGATGGATGGTGGACAGATGGTGGATGGATGAATGGTGGATGGATGGTGGATGGATGGATGGATGGATGGATGGGTGGGTGGATGGATGGAT
Organism: Furipterus horrens; assembly: GCF_987537825.1. NCBI lineage: Eukaryota > Metazoa > Chordata > Mammalia > Chiroptera > Furipteridae > Furipterus > Furipterus horrens. Next base: position 2,779,610 of record NW_028327173.1, read on the forward strand.
GGTGGATGGATGGGTGGATGGATGGATGGTGGATGGATGGTGGATGGATGGTGGATGGTGGACGGATAGATGGATGAATGGTAGATGGATGGTGGATGGTTGGATGGGTGGATGGATGGATGGTGGGTGGATGGATGGTGGACAGATGGTGGATGGATGAATGGTGGATGGATGGTGGATGGATGGATGGATGGATGGATGGTGGATGGGTGGGTGGATGGATGGGTGGATGGATGGTGGATGGATGGTGGATGGATGGGTGGATGGATGGATGGTGGATGGATGGTGGATGGATGGTGGATGGATGGGTGGATGGATGGATGGTGGATGGATGGTGGATGGATGGTGGATGGATGGGTGGATGGATGGATGGTGGATGGATGGTGGATGGTGGATGGATAGATGGATGAATGGTAGATGGATGGTGGATGGATGGATGGGTGGATGGATGGATGGTGGGTGAATGGATGGTGGACAGATGGTGGATGGATGAATGGTGGATGGATGGTGGATGGATGGATGGATGGATGGATGGTGGATGGGTGGGTGGATGGATGGATGGTGGATGGATGGTGGATGGATGGATGGATGGTGGATGGGTGGGTGGATGGATGGATGGTGGATGGATGGTGGATGGATGGTGGATGGTGGACGGATGATGGATGGATGGATGGATGGTGGACAGATGGTGGATGGATGGGTTGGTGGGTGGATGGATGAACGAATGAAGAATCACATGAATGGGAGACGGCCAGTGGGCCATTCCTCACTAATTCACACTCCCATTCAGTGAATATGCCCCAGTGCCTGCTGGAGACTGGATCCTAACCCTCCCAGTGGGAGCTGCACAGATCTCTGGGCCCCTGCCCAGGACAGCCCTGCTGCTCCCCCAGGCTCCAGGGACCAGCCCCACATCAGTGGGGTGACACGTGTGCTCAGAGTCACGCCCCTGGCCCCTGCTCCCCTCAGCAGTCTGCGTGGGCCACGTGTCAGGGCACACACTATCCCTCACGGATGTGCACCACGAACAGGATTGCTCTCTAACGCCATCTTATCAACGTTCTGTGGAAAAGGACACATTTTTTATTTCCAATTTGTCATGAACGAGCGCTCTCATAAAACACAGTAAAAATGAATGACTAGAAAAATGAAATGAGAAAAGATACAAAACACAGGCCCAAATTTTTTATTAGCTTCAACAGACATAAAATTACCCTGAAAATTGCTACAAAGCTTCCCCTCAATTTCTGCCCTTATCCAAACCGGGAACAGTTTGAGGACCACCCTTGGGCCAGTGGCACCATGAACCATGGGCATTTCTGAGTGACGTGGTGTTAACCCCGGGAGCAGGTGTGCGTCTGAGGCCCCACGTGCTACCTGGGGGCCGGGAGCCACGTCTGATCAGCGCCCGCCTGGCTCTGGTGTTGGCCCGGCTCCTTCCAGTCGTCTGGGGCCAGAACCCAGTCTGGCCATGAAGGAAACAACACCTGCCTTTAGAAGTTCATGTTCTCCTTGCGGGAAGCAGAAAAGAATTCACTGTGAAATCTATGGACGCCGGGTAGTATAGGTGACAGAGCAGGACGAGAGGAAAACAGCTTCAGCATGGCGGGCAGGAGGGCCTGGTCGAGGGGGTCATAAATACCGGACGGAGGGGCAGGAGGGAGCCATGGCCCTGCGGGAACAAGAGTGTCCCAGGCAGTGGGAACGGCAGTGCAAAGGCCCTGGGGTGGCAGCATGAGAGGAACGCTCCTGGGACACCTCTCCCAGGAAGAGGTGGGAGGGAGGGAGGAAGAACGGGGGGTGGAGGGGTGTAGCCACACCCTGCTCCTCGGTCCCTGGCGGGCCTGGCGGGCGGCTTGGGCGGGCAGCCTGTCTCCGATGCGGCAGGTCTCGGGAGAAACCACTGACCTCTGTGAGCCTCACCGGCCTTCCCCGTAAAAGGGTAGGATACACGCACGCACAACCAAGGGTGCTGCAGAAACGTAAGGAGAAGTCACAGAAGCACCGGACGTGGAGGCTGGCACATCTGACCGGATGACTCAGCAAACATTAAAAAGAAAGAAAAGTGCAAACGTGCACAGAGACGCACTGCAGGCCCGGTCAGTCACGTCCACTTGAGTGAGAAGTAGCCTCAGATGGTCTCCGTCGGACGTCCCGTGGGCACTGAAGCTCCGGAGGGGGTGGCAGCATCAAGGCCAACACGGCCAGGCCGCCACCCTGCCAGCACTGCACCCACATCGGAGGGAGCTGCCCCCTCAGAGAGAGAAGGAATCCCAGCGGTCAGCCTATCCAGCAGGCCTGGCAGGAGGCCCCTGGGGGCGTGAACGGCCCTGGAGACGGACTCACGCTCCGAGGGAGGGACGGCAGGGGGCGGCCCGCTCCTCCGAGCCTGGTGTGAGAGCTCACACCACGTACAGCTCCTCTCCTCCCAGAGTCGGTCTCTTAGACACGTCTGTGCCTATTCTTGGCGCCCCTCTAAGCAGAAAGGGTTCACGTCCTTTGTAACCCTAATAAATTATTGTGCCAGCGGGGTGGGGGGCAGCAGGAGGCTTCTTCAGGGCTGCTGGCCCGTGATGCCTCTGGCCAGCGTGCCGGTGAGTTATCCATGCAGCCTCCTACACGGGCGCTCGTGTAAACTCACACTCACACCTGCACACACGTGTATACATGCATTTGCACACATGTATGTTTACACGCATGCACACTGCCACACCGAAACATGTGCTTGTGTGCATATACATCCATGTGCACACTCACATGCATCTGTGTGTGCGTGCTTGCACATGTGTGCGTGTGGTGCACACACCCATGTATATCACAACAAAGAGGCGCGCGCGCGCACACACACACACACACACACACATGCAGGCTGGAAGGATGAGCCAGGGTCGGCCAAGCTTTCACTGCGCAGGACCCTCCGCAGAGACAACTAGAACCTGCAGAGAACAAGAGCCCCCGCCCTCCGAGCCAGGGCGGGGACAGGGCAGGGACAGGGCCGGGACAGGGCGGGACCCCTCAGCCAGTGCCCACCTGGTCGGAAACACATCCCAGGCCTGGCTTTGAAAAGGCCTGAGGACGGCTCCGTGTGCAGTGCCCCGTCCTGGGAAGGAGGGCCAACCAGCGTGTCTGTGCGACCTGCCTGTCCCGCCAGGGCATCCCCATCAGAGAGGAACTGGGTTTTAACCTAGTCACGCTCCAAGCCTGAAAATAGCGAACACGCGTCTCAAGAAGATGAGGCGCTCTGTCTCGCTCCACAAACATGGGTCATTCGGGAGGCGTCCCCTGCCCGGGGGCCGTCCGGGCAGAGCGAGGTCCGCGAGCATCGTGAGAGCTGGGCGCTCAGACGCTCCCTCAGGACCTGAGCCTCCGCTCTCCCTCCTCCTGTCCAACAAATACGGCGGAACCGGGCTGCGCCGATGCAGGACGGGACGGGACGGAGACGGACGGGCCAGCTCCCTGCCTTCCCGCGGCTGTGGTCCGAGGGAGGGACAGGCAGTCCCTAAGCGGGCAGAGCATGGGAAGTCACCAGAGCGCGCCCCCTCCTGGCTCTGCGTGCGGCAGGGGTGGCTTCCAGTCTTGCAGCCCCTCCCTGCTCTCAGAGAGGGGACGCCTCGGGGGGACCCCAGACTCCTCTCCCAGCCCACTTGGCTTCCTTCAGTACCAGATACTGAGGGGGAGCCCATTTACACAACACAAAACCCAGCTCGAACCTGCAAGAGCTGCGGGGCTGGGAGGGGGCACCCGGCCTGGCCTCCGTCCCTCACTGGGCCCCTGCAGGACCCCAAGGACAGCAGCAGAGCCCCCTCCTGCTATAGGAATTAGAAGCAGCCCAGCGGGGGTCACGGGACTGCCAAGCCCGTACAGGAGGCTCCGGTCCTCAGACAGCCCCTGCGGGGCCCTGCCCCTCCTACAGTTTGCAAAGTGGACGTCCTTGTGGGGTTTCCTCCCCTCACCTCTGTGGGATCGAAGGGGACACCCCAGCCAGGATTTCTCTAATCTTTGCAGCCAATGGCAAACAGAAGGACAACGGGAAGGGTCTCAAAGCCTGTCGACCGTGTTTACCAGCAAAGCCCTGTCGGTTAATTGTGCGATTGTTAGACTCCCCATCTTCCCAACAAGCAGCTGGAGCCCGGAGCGGGGGGCTGGGGTGGTCCTGACCGTGTCCCTCCTGCTGGACGCCCCTTCAGAGCAGGTGGACAACACCTTCGATCAGCTGTTGGCAGGTACCCCTCCCGGACCCTGAGCCTCCGGGCAGCCCAGGGGCTGCAGACGCAGCAGGCGCGGGACAGATGCTGTCCTGCTCTCACAGAGCACGTGGCCTGCAGGGGAGCCGGCCGTTCCACAAAAACACCAAGGTCTAGCTGTCATTACAGGCTGCGACGATGCTGGCGAGGAGACGTGCACGGGGCTACAAGAGGAAAGTAGGGGGAGGGATCTAGACTTGAGACCGTGGCCGGGAAGAGTGGTGGTCAGAGTGGGAGGGACTCAGGCAGGCAGACAGCACACACCCAGGCCCTTTGGGGCTCAAGAGGGGCCAAGAAATGAACCCCGTCCCCCTGGCTGAGTTCTAAACCGACTGAGAGGAAGACGAAGTGGCAGGCAGGGGAGAACGCCCTCCTTACCCTGAAGTCAGAGCCGAAGGAAATGGCCTCCAGGTGAGATTCCAAAACCAGACAGACTCAGCGCTCTGCCAAGGGCAAAGTCAGCCCTGGGGGGAGGGCCAGAGTGGCAGGGTGTGCACCCACTGAGCGGCAAGGTCAAGAGCAGAGAGCAGCAGCCGACGCCTCCACGCCAACCTCTCAGAAGGGCAGGGGTCGCAGGGCAGAGGTGAGACAGAGCCCGGGACGCCTCTCCCCAGAGCAGAGCCGTGCCACACTCTGCCTGGTGTTCTCTTTTCTGAAACGCGTTTCTACGGAGCAATCGCTGATGCATAACATCGTGTAAGTTTAGGACACAGAACATGCTGGTGGGACACATGTTTATATCACAGCATGGTCCCCTGGTGGGACACATGTTTATATCACAGCATGGTCCCCTGGTGGGACACATGTTTATATCACAGCATGGTCCCCTGGTGGGACACATGTTTATATCACAGCATGGTCCCCTGGTGGGACACATGTTTATATCACAGCATGGTCCCCTGGTGGGACACATGTTTATATCACAGCATGGTCCCCTGGTGGGACACATGTTTATATCACAGCATGGTCCCCTGGTGGGACACATGTTTATATCACAGCATGGTCCCCTGGTGGGACACATGTTTATATCACAGCATGGTCCCCTGGTGGGACACATGTTTATATCACAGCATGGTCCCCTGGTGGGACACATGTTTATATCACAGCATGGTCCCCTGGTGGGACACATCTGTACACTGCAGCATGATCACCACCCCGCGATCCTCCTGCCCCATCACTATTACTGTTGCCACCTGCAGCTGCCCCTCGTGTCCAGGACAGTGGTGGGGCGGTGTCGGGTGGGCAGGTGACCACAGGAGCCGGAGGGACCTGAGAGGGTCACAGCATGAAGACGCCAGGCGGCCTCGCCCCGAGGAGGGCGGCTCCACACCTTCCCGGGCAGTCCCAGCGCCAGCGTCCAACGCCAGCCTTCCCAGCGGGTGCGACAGGAAAGAAAGGAAACGTTCCTGGTGAAGGGAGAGCAGGGGGGCTCCCTACCCCACCCCCACGCCCGAGCTGCGAGGCGCCCGGCAGGGGTTATGCTTCTGGCTTTGGGATTTCTGCCACCCACCAGGAAGGCCAAGGCCCCATGAGGCACCCAGAGGACAGTGGCGTGAGAACTGGGAAAGCTGCCTTTTCCAATAATACAAACGAAATCTCGGAGAGCTCCTTGGGAGCAGCGGGGGGTTCTGGGGGGCATTTAGCCCTTCCAGAGCAAACGTCCTATTAAATTACTCAAGGGGCAGATTCGGGCTCCTCTGAACCTGAGAGATGAAGTAATTACTGAACCAGAACGCACAGCAGGACGTGTTTTATGGAACCTAATTAAGGCCAGGCGGGCGGAGCGAGTTCTCACACCCGGGGCGCCGGGAGAACGAGGCGGTGGTGGCCCAGGGACCCGGGGCAGGAGGCGTCCCCGACCCCGCCTCGCCACGCAGACAGCACCCGGCAAGGGCGAGGGCGGTGCTGCTCCGGGTCCCAGCGCGCAGCCTGGCTCCGCAACAAAGCAGGGCCCGCACGTGTCCCCTCCAGGGTCCCTGTGGAAGGCAGGTCACATGTGTATGCACACACGCACACAGGCACACATCGTGGGCCATGTGCACTCACACATATATAGCACACGTGCATCATTCATGTTGCAGTACATGCGTGTGCACGCCGTATGCATGTGTTCATGCGTGGACCCATACACATCATGTGTGCGCACGCACACACACACACACACACACACACACAGGTCCTCTCTTCTAACTTGGTCACAGGGAATACCGCCCTCTGTCCTCCTGATGCACCAGCCGGGACCCTTGGGTGATCTGACCAGCAGCAGCAGAAAGACAACGTGACGGGATGGTTGCTTATTCTTCGGAGGGGTGTGTCAGGTCAGCGGACACCAGGAGAAGTCGGGACAAAGCCAAAAGCCCCTCCGCCCCAAGCCAGACAAAAACAGCAGGTCTCAGCCTGGGTTTTCCAGTAAATCAAGCTGGAGGCGAGAATTAACATGCTCGCCTTGGTCCGGGAAGTGCAAACCCAGGTCAGCCACATGAGGGAAGGGGAAGGGGGGCAGGGAGGTGAAGCAGGGCAGAGGGGTGCGCCTCGGGCTGCCCGCTGCTGCCCCGTGGGCACACGCCCTCCTGTCCCCCGGCGGGTGTGTCCGCCTGACAAGAGCACGTCTCTGGCCGGGCTCCCAGGGAAAGCGTGCCCCGGTCATTCGGCAGCAAGGGCAAGGGAGGGGGAATCTACCCGCCCAGGTTGTCCCGTCCCCCACGGCCAAAGGCCAGCGCCCAGGGTTCTGATCGCCCCACATTTTGCTCAGAATGTCCAATTCCACGGCCAGGTCAGCCGGGCTGGTGGCAGGCTGGTCCTCCAAGACCGCATGCCATCCGGGCTGGTTAACACCGCCGAGAGATCCCGCCCCCGAGTCTGAAGCAGGCAGCCCGTAGCCTGCGTGAGCCGAGTGCACGCCGCAGGCTTCCGGGGGTCCCAGCTGCCCCCGCGGTGGCTGCGCCCTCGGTGCGCCCACCGCCTGGCTGGCAAGCCAGGACCGTGGGTGCAAAATCAGCGAGGACACACAGGAGAACCCAGGGTCCCATCTCTTCCTTCGCGAGACAAGCGTAGTCTCCGAGGCTGGGAAACGAAGCAGAGCAAAGGAGAGCAAGCCTGAGCCCAGCTGGGGGCGAGGGGCCGGGGCTGGCGCTGTGGTCGGAGGGGTCGGCTCGTTCCCCCACCTCTGCCGGCTCTGCTGGGGTGCAGACAGCGCGGGCCGATCAGACTGTGGGACCCGCAGTCCTCAGACAGCTCTGCACGGAGCGGAAAGACCCCGACTCCCGATCATGGTCCTCCAAGGAGGGGGCGCCCTGCTGCCTTGGGCAAAGGGGGTGCCACCCACCCATCCCAGGACAAGAAGCACAGTTGAGGCAGCGCCTGGGCAGGGAGGGTCCGATGTCTCCAGGAAGACTCTAGAATTCTGATGTTAAGTTCTCCGCCCCTCACCTCACCTGCAACCCCGCCCCACCTCACCCCCCGCACCAGGAAAGCCTTTGCCACGAAGGCAGCAGGCTCTGTCCAAAGCAATCAGGCACACTGACAGCTCTCTTGGAAAAGTGGGCGAAATATAAGCCAAGCAAGGACTCATGGGGCTATTTTTGCCCAGAGACCCAAAAGCATTCTGATTCACATTACGTGTGCGGGCTGCGACCTCGCCCGGCTCTTTCATGCCCCACCCCCACCTTCAGGTGTGTGGGCAGCTGCCAGCAGTGTGGTGCTGTGGGGAGGACCCAGAGGTAGGGGCCAGGCCAGGGGCCCCAGGCCCCTCTACAGCCATGTGGCTAGGACAGTCCCTTATAATTCCCAGCTTGCAAATGGGATCTTTGTGCTAGCTCAGGCCCCTGGGGTCAGAGGTACAAGAATTCTGTCCAGGGAGCTGCCCAGCACCCTCAAGCCTCTCCTCCCAAGGTTGATGATGCCAAGACCCCTGGGGACAGAGGGAGGGAGGAAGCTGGGGGCATCAGGGCCAAGAGAGGGGGTGACCAAGCATGAGAGTTATTTAGGCCTCAAATGTGCTCCCTCCTCCTCATCTGAAGCCCAGAGGGTACCCCCCTGACCCCATCATTTCTCTTGCTGAGGCCCTGAGGCTGTGTCCAGGTGAGGTGGAGCAGGGCAGAGCTACGCCACCCCCTTTACCTGGCGGGGCTGGGGTCCCAAATTTCTGCCACTGGGAACACCATGCAGTGAGGGGCACCCGCTCCGCACCAACCAAGGTGGGCTCGGCCGGCCGAGCCCGGAAAGCGGCTCCTGGGGAAAGAGCCGCACATCATTCAGTGACTGGACACCAGCGGCAGAGCCAGCCGGAGGCCCGGGGGCGGGTGCCGGCAGCCAGCGCAGGTGAGAGCCGTGTGACAGGCAGCCGGGCTCGCCAGGGAGTGACCCTCGGAAACCAGAATCTGGTTCATCAAAGCAACACTTCAGGCCCAGAAAGGTGGGGCCGGAATAGGCCTCGAGAGTCAGCCAACGGGCTTCCATGTCCTAACACTGCCTCGAATGGGGGTCCATCTTGGGGGGACTGTCCCTGGGCTCCCCCAGTGGACCCAGGTCCTCCTGTCTTGCCTGAGGCTCCAGCATTGGGCCAGGGCTCCCCTTTCCCTAAAAAGCTCAGCTTCCATTGCGCCGTGGTTAGCAGGGAACAATTCAGCGGGATGTCAGGACAGGCACCAAGTGACTCATAAGACGGGGTGAGCACGCTGTCCCCAGCCACCTGCTCCCTGACTTCAGCAGCCACCTCTGCCAACGGCACCGTCACCCTTAAGAAAACCTCAGTTAGAAACGAGACTTTCTAAAGCGCACAGAAACGTACTGCCTGTGAGCGTCGGTCCCCTCCCACGCCTCTGGAGTGGGTGGAAATACACGCTCTCCCGTGAGGCAAAGCCCGGCTCTCCTTCCTGACCCCCTCCTGCCGGGACCCTGACCTCGGGAATGTCCCCGCCCACTCCTACCATACACAGCAACGGATCTATGGGCCCCTCACAGCGCTGCCACCCGAAAACCTTTCCAAGAGGCTCTGGCAGGACCGACATGCGTGCCTCCTGCACACCTGAGGGTGTGAGAACTGACGCCAAAATCAAATCTCTAGAAACAATCACAACCTGTGCTGGACAGAAGATTTTACAAGATGAGACAGTTTAGAAAGCACGAAGTTTGATGCCTCCATCATCACTGTCACCACCATCATTATTATCATCATCACCATCACGATCATCATCACCATCATCACCATAACCATCACCATCACCATCACCACCAACACCATCATCACCATCATTATCATCACCATTATCATCACCATCATTATCACCATCACCATCATCATCATCACCATCATCACCATCACCATCATCATCATCACCATCACCATCATCATCATCCTCATAGGAGCCACCTCATTATTCAGGTACGATGGGGACAGGGTTTCCCACAGACCTCGCAGAGCTAGAGGGAAGGCAGCTAAAATTAAACAACAACACCTCACAACTGCATTGTTTTTATTGTCTCTCACCCCCAAGAAAGCTGAGCTGTGTTTCTTTCAACCCCTTTTCAAATGGCATCTTCTCAAAAACAGATGTCAAAACCCTGCACCCCTATTATTGGGACATTCTCCATTTGGTTCTCAGCTCCATGAGCCAGAAGTCTCACATCTTCCTTGGTTCAGGGACCACCACCTCCCGGCCTTCACGGGCTAGGGGCTCATCTTCTCCCCGGGACTCAGGCCTGCCTCCCCAGACCCTGCCGAGCCAGAGCCAAGCCCCACGAGGAGGAAGTGCTCACTGTAGTGGCTGAGCCTCTGACTGCGAAGCACTCGGCCTCCCTCCACCCCGACCACCGTGAATTCCCACCCACGGGCACACATGCCCACCACTCCCTCAGTCAGGGAGCCCAGGAACAATCAGAGAATCGCCTCAAACCTGCCCTCCCAGAAGCATCTTAACATTTCCTGTTCTCTCTGGCCTGCCACGAGCAAATGCCACTCAAGGCGCTGACCCCCCCACAATTAACCACTCTTACCAGTGACAGGCATTTAGACATCAGCTGGCGCCACACGATCCTCCTGACAATGCCGAGTCCATCAGGTTAGACATGAGCAGTGTAAGTGGAGCTGAGTGACCTGTTCAGAAGCCTCCGTTCTCTGCTGGGGCTTCCGGCGAGCAGATTGTTTCCCTCCTCGGACAGAGGTCAGCGCTTATCAAGATGCTGAGCCGCTGGGCTCCACCCAAGCCCAGCAAGCACTTTCTCAGAGCCAACGAGAAACAGGGGAAGGGGCGAGAGTCACGGCCTTCCAGGTCTTCGTCAGAGCTTTGGGGTGTAATACGGTTACTGTCGTCCAGCACAGAAGCCGTTCCTTCCTTCCGTCCGCCCACCCGTCCCTCCCTCTGGGCTTCCGCCCCCGTCTGTCCGGCCAGCCGGCCACGTTTCACTCTTCTGTCACTTTTTTGTCTCTTTGGTCACTTAGATTCTTTTCCCCAAAGGTTTTGCCTGCAGATTGGTCCTTCTAGGAGATTCACCCAAATGCAGACAAATCAACCTGCTTTATGTATTTTAGAATTCAAGCCACAGCTGGTTCTAGAGGGCAGTTTTAAACGGTGAGAAAAATGAAAGACTAGACTCTGTAGTTTCTGTTTAAAGAAAGACTTTTTTACGTAGCTCAACAACAAAACAGTTGTTTGGAATATTCCCACTTTGCCCCTATTTGATCCAATTCTTACAAGGTTATTACAGCATTGGGAATGGCCTGGGGCAGATCATTCAGCAAATGCTAAGATGTGCTCAGAAGCCTTATCCTGTTTCCAGCAGGGGGCCCTGCAGGCCACTCCCGAACTGGGATCCCTCCCTGCTCCTCCGCCCGTGACCAGCCCCAGAGCGTTTTAGTCCTTCAAATGAGACCCTCTAATAGCATCGGCATGGCTTCCCCCTGACCTTGGCACACCAGCCCCCTGAGCAATTCTAGGTGGCGAAGGGATGGAGCAACACCAAGTCACAATTGTCCCCCAAGAATACAGCAATAACTTAAGCAAATGAGGGATGGGGGTATCAGATGTTGCTGTGTGTAGTTTTGATTTTGTTTTTTGTTTTTTTTTAATTCTGGGGCTAGGTAACCAAACTTCTGTAAATATTTTCACAAAAAATCAACACAGGTATATCTCAAGTTGCCTTTCCAAGTTTTGGCAAGTTGGGTATCAACATAAGCAGACCTTGGTGATGTCCCATTCCATATGTCGCCCTGAAGAAAGAGAGACTCGTTTTAAGAGACCAGAATTATTGAAACACACCCAAAACTACCCTCATTTTGTATGAGCGACACCGTCTCCCCAACTTGGCACAATTAGCTGGCCCACATACTTTGACTACTTCCATCTCTCTTCCCGCAATTTGGATGGATTTCAAAAGTCTTTCAGAATTGACTTGATGTAATGCTGCTCCGTTTCATTATTGATCTTAGTTCCGGTGTAAAACAAGAAGTTTATGTCCACATTTAGACCATAAACACAACCATGCTGCCTAAATATTGTAGCTCACTGTCAGAGCAGCAGTGAAAACATAAACATGCTTTTAATTGACCTTCAGACGCCTCAAGTAACCATAATGCACGGGCGAGCCAGGGTTGGAGTCTCCTCTCATCAGCAATACGACATCCTCCGGCTGAGAAAACACTCTCAAGGCCGTTCTTCTTCATTAAAAAGCTAAGACAGACGGAATCGGCCCTCCACTGGAGCTGCCTCACCTGCTCGCTCCCAGACGGCTGGAGAGATGCCAGACACGAGCGTGGCCTCCCACACGAAGCTCATCGCGGGTGGTCTTCCCCCACCTGGAAATGGTCTTTTCTTTCTGGTAAGGATGCTTGTAGCACGCGGAGGGCTACCGTGTTCAGTACCATGGACAGAGACAGAGCTCAGAGGGGGCGGTTCTGGGAAGAATATTCAGTACCACGGCCAGAGCACTGGGTTCGCCATCCACTAGGTGTCCTAAAGGAGAGTGTTAACTATCTGTTCATTTTCAGAGAGAGAGAGAGAGGGAGGGGGAGAGAGACAGAGAGAGGGAGGGGGAGAGAGAGAGAGAGGGAGAGAGAGAGAGGAATGGGGGGGATGGAGAGAGAGAGAGAGAGAAGAAGGAGGAGGAGGAGGAGAAGTACTAAGTTAAACTGGGTCTGCGGGCTGTAGTTTGCTCCCCCTACTTTAAGTCGGAAGTAAAGGGCTGAGAAATGGGTGGGGTGTCAAACAGACAGAAATCTAGGGCGTCTCTGACTGTGTAGCCAGGTCAGAACTCACCAGGAACTTCCCAATAAGAAACCAGCTTTGTACGTCCTAATACTCAACGAGGACTTATCAGTAACATTTCCTAGTCCATCCTGTGAGCTGACCCCCTTAAGCTGCGCTTCACAGCTCCGGCAGTTAGACGTGAGCACTGAATGGATAAAGGAGGCTTGAGAGAACAGTGTGCGACCCTCCGGGGCTCATTCCTCTGCCCGGGGCGCAGAGAGTCTCCGGGGGCCGCCGCGGACCCCTCGCCGGCAGCACAGGGAGGAGCAGCTCCGAGGCCCCACTCACCCCAGAAATGCCGCGGGTCTAAGCAGGGGGTCAGAGAGGGAGCGTGTTCTTTGGAGAACACACCAGGGGGAAGCAAGGAAAGGCAAGGCGGGGCTGAGCTGAGAAGCAGCGCTGGGGACGCGCCGTTTGAAGGCAGATCTGAGTGCTCCTCTCCTGTTAAATGCTTTAGCGGCTAATTGGCTTCAGCAAATTTTTTTTTAAAAAGCCTAGATCCAATTTCCACTCCCTTAAAAGGCAATCTAGACAATTTACGAAAAGCAACCAAATATACTGCAGAGATGAATAGATTTTTTTTTAGCCATAGCCTTCTTTAAAAGCACTTGGAGAGGTAAAAATATTCTTAAATCAAAATGAATGCCGTACTTAATAAAATGAAAGTTGGCATAATGAATTTCGTGGCTGCTTTATTACAAAGGACAAATAAAGAGTTCTGTCTCCACCCGTTAGGTTCCTTCCTGGATGAAGCCACTTAGAACGGGCGATTATGAAATGAGGCGGGATCAAGCTGCTAACGAGGCGTCCAGACCCCACAGCGAGCGTCCTGCTAATAGCGCGCATGGCCTTCGCGGGGACACAGCACCCAGGGGAGCGGGGCTGAGAGAAAAGGCCCCGGGAGGCGTGAAGAGAGGCAGTGCCCAGAGGAGGGGTAAAGGCTGTGATAGGAAACCTATGAGCAGGAGAGACAGAGGCCCCGAGAGGGACGGTGAGGAGTGTGACACTCCCCAGGGGCCCCCACCCACATAGGGCTTCTCCTCTCAGTGACAATGAACACTCAGGCACACAGCCCAACTGAAGCACACACACAAAAACACGGATGCACATGGAGACACATATTCACACACACGTGCGCATGCGGATGCACAGAGACACATCCAACCCACACTGAAACACAAACACGTGGTCACGGGAAAGGCCAAAACACAGACTTCTAAATACACACATGCATATGTTTACACGCCAACAGAACGTACATATTACACTCAGCTGCCGACAGCTTGGCTTCCAGGCCTGGGGCCGGCATCAGGGACGTCTCCCAAGGAGACTGGGAAAACCTGGCGTAAGAAGCCACTCCGTCCACATCTTGCTGAGCGCCATGTTCTGAAGATGAGGAGTCGTTCATGGGTTACCAGCACCCAGCCCGTGGCCAGCACAGAGCAGGTGCCCAGTGTATGTCGCAGAAGCACAAATTAATGGCCTGTTGTTTCCACCTAGAATCTAACAGCAGTCACCAGAGGCTCTGGCCCATGACTCTCTCCCAGCACGTCCACACAGAGCATCTGGGGGTGCCCTTCTGAGCTGACCGCTCCCCCGACTCAGACTCTCCAGGCGGGGTCAGCATGCCCCTTCCTGTAGGCATCGGTCTCATGCCTTCATGGTGCAGACACGGGCGAAGGAAGTGGCCCGTGATGTCACCTGCCTGCCCCAGTCTCAGTGCCACCCCTCCTAGCTTGGCAACCTCAGGATCAGGGCTCCAGCTCTCTTGTCCTTGTACCCCTGTCTGTGACATGGGAATTGGAGGTTTAGATGAGATAAAACATACAAAGCCTTAGAGGACCCCCTGCCAATCCTGCTGGCCCTGCCTTCAACACAGACCCAGAGTCCAAGCTGCTCTCCCACCTCCAGCCCCTCCTCGCTGACCCCCAGCTTCTGCCCTGCCCTGACCCGCTGCAGTGAAGCATAAACTCACCCACCAGAGCAACGTCTGACACCACCCATCACACCGCCCACAACAAAACGAACACCCTGCCCTGCCCCACAGGCCCACGGCCCTGCCCCCCGTCACCCTGACCCCACTCCAGCCTCCGTTTCTGCCCCTGAACACAGCAGGCGGGTGCTCACCAGGGTCTGTGGCTCCCGCTGCTCTCTGCCCCTGGGAGAGCCCTCCCCAGACACCTGCAGCCGATCCCCGCGTCCCTTTCAGGCCTTTGCTCAGACGCCAGCCCCTCCCAGAGCCCCAGCGTGGCCCCCCGGCCCACCCCCACCCTGGCACGCGTATTGCTAGACTTTCCTTTTAGTCCGCAGCCACACCGCCTTCGGATCCACTGCACCGCTCCCTCGTCCTTTCATTCACCCCTGCCCGCGGGCCCTCAGAACGAAGCCTGGCGCGTGGGCGGCACGCAGCGGAGACCGGCGGCCCGATGAGCGAGCGGGCTGTGGATCAGCTGCCTGCGCACTGCCCTCGGCACAGAGACAGAAGGGCCGGGAAGAAAAGGACAGAAGCTGCCCCCATGAGACCCGCTCTCCCCATTGTCATGCCGCTCTGTGAGGTAGGACACTCAGATCCCCACCCCCACCCCTTCAAGGGCTTGCCCAAGGCACCACGTAAGTGGCAGAACAAGAACTCTGACCCCAGATCGCAGGGTCCCCCATTTAAGCCACTTAAGAAACACCAAGGGACGGCGCGCGTGCTCAGGAAACTCCAACACCGTACCAACGTCCCTGCAGTTATTAAAGGGCCCCCTCGTTCTGAATCATGAGGATTAACCTGAGAAGCAGGCACAGTTTTCAGGGGAGCGAAATCAGAAGCCAGGACCCCAAATCAGTTGAAACAGTCTGTAGAAACACTTGAATAATTCACACATCTGTTTCCCTCATTTTTCACAGCCACCTGAGCCAAAAGACGCATTGTTAAAAATTTATCACAAGCTCAAAGAAGAAAAACCTGAATCAGAAAATAGGAGAGCCTTCCATTTTGGCTCAAAGTGTGGATTTTGTGCTGGGAGGGAGAGCCCTAGACTCCAAAGGGAACCTGGGTTTGGGGGACACCGGGGACGTCCCCCTGCAGGACAGGACCAGGCCAGGAGTCGGCTGGGGACTCACCACCAAGAAGGGCCATGTCCCCTCCTGATGTTCTGAGGACAGACTTTGGAGGACGCATGTTTATGTCATGTGCTTCCCAGCTGGGGTCTCTTCCACCCTAATTTAAGTCAAGGTCATTGTCATGACCCCTCCTAAGGTACCGTCCACTTAAAGGTGGCCTCTCTGAGCTTCCGTGTATTTCCCTGGCCCCCCGGGGGGCGGCAGAGAGGATCTAACAGGACAGGTGGAGGGATTCCCCACCAGTGACCCCTCAGCTGACTTCCTGTAGCTTCCAGGCCCTCAGTTCCCTTTCTGTGACGGTGCCTCTGTGATTCCTCCGTGCTCCTCACACACACGTGCGCACACACACCTCACCCACAGACTCTCTCACTCCTGTACACCGTATGTCCCCATGCCCATACCCACACTGCTACATACATTCTCACTCACACTCACACACGCTCTCACACACTTACACACAAACACATATACTCACATACATATGCACATACACTCGCACAGTCACATGCGCAGTTCTCTCACATCCATACACATACTCTCACACACGCTTATGCACTCTTACACACACCCACTCACACACACATGCACTCACACACATGCACTCGCACACACATGCACTCGCACACATGCACTCACCCAAACATGCACTTGCACACACATGCACTCTCGCACACATGCAACTCTCACACGCAACTCTCACAGTGCACTCGCACACACATGCACTCGCACACACACAATCATGCACCCACACATACTCTCTTACACACACCCTCACACACAGCCTCACAGGCACTCACACACACTCACTGACAGGCACTCTCACACCCACCCACCCGCACACGCACACGCACCCCCACATCCATAGCCACGCCCACAGTGCTGAGCTGCGATGCCCATGCAGACAGAACGCGAAGCACCAGCCAGGTCAGGGCTCACCCCTGCCACGTGCCCGCCAGAGGCTTCTGCATGTAAGGTGAGGCCTCCTCCCTAACGCACCACATTGGCAAGGGACTCCCTCCCTCTGCAGGGCAGCCTGGCCCGCGGGGACAGGGGCGGGGACAGCCACAGCGTGTCCCGCCTGGTGAGGGAAGGAAGAGCCCATCTTCCTCCCAGCCGGTCAGTCCATCAACACTCATCACGGGGGGCCGGGGCCAGGGCGGCCGCCCCTGCTAATGGCCTCCAGCAGGACCAGTGACGATCAGGCCGGCTCGCCGGGGGCTCTGAGACCGCCGCCGGCCACCTGAGGCCGTTACCTCCTTCCAAAGAGCAGGACCGCCTTCCGGGCTGCAACCACCACTGGAAGCCACCGGGTGGGACTCTCAGGAACGGAAGGCGCCGTCCAGGCCCTGGCGACGCCGGACAAGCTCTGCCTGCGTCCGTCCTCTCCCGGCCTTGCGGGGGCGCGCGGCCCGTGCCCATGGGAAGGGGCCTCGGGGCTGGCGGGGGCCGCGCGGAATCAGAGCGCCATTCGCCTCCGCCGGGTCGAAGGTGATGAGGACGCCTTCGCGGACTTGGGTTTGGGGAGTTAAAGTGTCTCAGCTGAGACGAGCTGAACAGAGAAGCGGCTCGTGCGCGGTGATGAGCCGCACCGCCCCCGGCCGCCAGCCAGGACTCGCAGCCCCGGCACCTCGCTAGGCAGACTCCTCGCCGGCAAATGAGCCCGTTCGGCTGGAAATGCCCTCAGAAGCCGTTCTGAGATGGAGGCGGGATGGTGTATCGATCAGATCAGCTTAGGACCTGAGCCGCTTCTTCACTGACTCCAAAGGGGCAATGAGATGAGGAGGAAGCCGGCGCAGGGAGGCGTTAGCAACGGGCTGCAGTCCCCGCTGGGGAAGATTAAATGTCAGACCGGCTGAGCGAGGGCTCCCATTTCAGAGCACTGCCCACCGCGGGCTGCCCGCGCCCCGTCGGCCGGGATAACATGTAACACTTTGGGTCACCCACGCGGACGCCTCGTCAGGAAAGGCTTGAGCCCGAGCCCTCTGGGACCCTCTGATTAAATACGGCCTCTCTCCTCGTGACGCCGCTGGGCACCCACAGGCCCACCTGTGCTGCTCACTAGTTTCACCTCCAAAGTGCCCCCACGGTGTGTCCAGATTAAAAGGACAAATGCCTCCAGCGTGATGATGAGAAGACAGGCCTTCAACAGGACAGACGTGTGTCCAAGCTCCAGCCCCAGCTCCCACCGCCTGTGTGGACCGTGCCAGGGCCTCATGTCCTTGTCTGTAACGGGGGCTGTGACTGCCCGTCCCCCCACCCCACCCCCCGGCAAGATGTCCTGGAAATAAACGAAATGACATGAGAGTCTGACCTGGCAAGTGCTAAGCATTACTCCCCTGACTGCGGCCGGCACAGCCCACGGCGGCTCGGTCTCCACTCACAAGGGCCGTGGGACAGGACAGGCCTCTGGGTCACAGGCCCCTGGCCCAGTGGGCAGAGCGGGCGTCAGCCCCGGCTGCTACAGCCATGGCCACCATCTTGGGTTCACCTCCTACCGGCTCCTGTCCCTCCGCGTCACGGTCCAGAGTAGCCCAGGTGGCTCCTGTTTGCCTCTTCCACATGGTGACTTGGAACTCCAGGCTCCTTCCATCCTGTGACAATGGCATTTGATACCTGGCCTCTGGCATTGCCAAGAAGGAGGAAGACAAGCATGGTGGCCATGGGCCAGTGTTATTCTTTTTCCTTGTGATAAAGGGAGTCTTCCTCTGGCTTCAGGAAGCAGTGTGGCTTTTCATCCCACCCAAGGGACAAGGTCTGAGGCTCAGGTGTGGGGGTTTGGGGAGAAGAGAGATCTGTCTACACCGGAAGCCCAGCTGCTGGAGACGCACCGGGGCGGCCGCAGTGGAGAAAGCGGCTCGCTGCCCTTCGCCTCCTTCCTGCGTCACCGTCGGGGCCGAAGCAGAAGGCAGAGGCGGCCCCTGGGCCAGCGCTTGTCCCAAGAGCCCCGCTGCCCAACTTCTCACAGGGGCGGCCGGCCCTTTGGTAGGTGCTTCCATGCCTGTCGCAGTGAAACGTGTCCAAATTCCCAAAGCGTGCGCAGGTGGCCTTGGGCCGCCACGGACAGGTGCAAGTTGGCCGGGAAATTGACAGGGAGGATAGAGGGGGACACGGTGTCGTCCTCTGCCAAGGCCGCAGCAGGCTGACCGGAACCAGCAGCTCAGACATCCTCGCTTCCCTGCCCCGTCGAAGGAGGGCTTCATCAGAACAGGGGGTCCTAACTCTGCCAGGGGCGACCGACGCAGGACACCCCCACACACACAGAAGCCCCAAGGCACGGGCCCCTCTCGAAGGCAGCAAACCCCCCCGGTCATCTTAGGGGGCTTTTCTTCTCCCTCCTTAGGATAGGTAGGAATGTCGTACCTGCACATTAATACTAAAACTGTACCCCAAACCTGGGAGAAGGAAGTATGGTGGCCACTGACTTTGCCGTTCATGCCTGCGCGTTTCCTAAGTCAGCTCCAGCCTCCGATTCGGCTTCCTGAACAACGCACACCAGCCAGAGCCTGGACGCTCCACAGCCCCGGGAGGTCGGGGGCGTTCACCTGGGGACCCTGGCGAGGAGTCATGATTGCATAGCCCAGCAGGGACGATGGCCCGAAGGCTAGACTCTGACTACCCTCCCAGGCCGTCAACTGGGTTCGAGTCTAGCTTAACAGGCTTACCCCAGCGTGCCTGTCCCCGCTGACCTGACGTACAAAGCCCTGCTCCTGACCGGCTCTGCAAATCAGCTCCTTTTCACCTCCTGCGGTTCATTAACGCGTCTGTTAGTGAACATGACCTCACCATCTATTTGTGACGGCCTCTTGTTTTAAGCACCCTACTGATGTAGACCATTACTTGTAGGACAGATATGATAATTACAAAGATCAACATTTATTAAATGCATGCTCCCTACTGGGCCGTGTGCCAGGTGCATGATAACTGTCATTACTGTGACCCTCATCAATGCCCAGTGACGTGCGTGTGACACCGTTATGCCCATTTTATCGATGAAAACAGAGGACGCAGACTAGATTCAAAAGCAGGTAGGATGGGCCCCTTGCAAAAATAAAAGATAAAAATAAAAAAAGTCGCAGATACACAACATCACACAAGCAAGGAAATCCTCCGCCCCGAGTTCTTTGCACAGAAGTATGGGGGGAGGGGGGGGTTCAGAGAAACGCCAGGAGGTCAGGAGCAGGCAGGGGCTAAGATGCCGAGGCCCCGCGGGCCTGCGGCGCCCCGGCTCTGACAGCGCGGGAGGTTTGGGCTGTGTGGCACACAGACCCTGCCGCCCTTGGGAAATGTGTGCCCAGGACTTCCTGGGTGTGTGGGTGTGGGGCACTGGCTCTATCTGTTCACCATCTCTGAACGGCCTTCCTGGACGATGGAAGCTGGAAAACTAAAAACTACATTTCCCAGAAGCCCTTGCAGCTGAGCTCAGGGGGCAACATAGGTCCCGCCAATCCAGTGCGCTCCTATGGGGACTCTGCTCAGAACTGTGGGCTCCCCTGGCTCTAAGGGCAGTTTCTTGGCCTTCGCGTGGCCGCAGCTCCCTGGCCAATCCTACTGCATAGGGTCACTTGAAACGTCTCTCCTGGGACCTCAGTCTGAGTGTCTTTCTTCAGGCCACTAGTGATTCCTTAAATCACGTAACAATCCGCTGTAATGAATCCCAGTACATTTCCACTCGCCGGAACAGATCTCTTCTCTTCCCCGAAACCTGAGCCTCACAGAAATCGGTACCCAGAGTGAAATCTGGGGTTGGTTGTCTGGCCCAGCCACGGCCAAAGGGAGCAACCCTGGCACCCGAGGAAGCAGCCCGTGGGGTGTGGGTCCCTGGCAGGCACAGTGAAATGGTTGCCCTAGAATCCCAGAGCGGTGACCTTGACCTCCCTTCCTGAGGCCGGAGGGCGCGGCGACCCCAAAGGGCAGCACAGCCAGACTGCATCCGGCATGGCTGAACTCAGAGGGCTCTCTGACGGCGGCCAGTTGATCCTGGCGCACCTGGGGCGGAAATAGGGGGGCCGCCCGGGATGGTCCTGCTTGATCTGCAGAACCAACAAATAAACGCCCCTAGGCCTGGGGGACAGAGGCCTGGCCTGAGGCAGCGCCACCGTCGCAGCCCCCCGTCCAGCCCCCAGGTCAGCTCGTGGAACCTGGGTGCTCTGAATGGAGAGCAGGCAGGTGCCTGGGGTCAGCGATGCGCCCCCCGCCCCGTACCTGCCAGCCACTGCTCTGTAGCAAACCCCCGCAGAGCCTGCCGGCTGAAAGCGGCTGTGCGGCCCGTGAGTCTCTGGGTCGGCTGGGAATCTGCTTAACTCAGCCAGGCTCAGCTCATCCCGGCCGGGGCCTCCCAGGGCGGCGGAGTCTTCGCTGGACGGGCCTGTCTCTGCTCCACGTGGCTTGCCCCCCTGTCCCCCACCCCTCAGCGGGCCGCTGTGGGCTTGCTCTTATGGAGGAGGCCGGGCTCTGCGCACAGAAGCAGGTAAGGCCGCCACGGGCCTCGGCTTGGGACTGGCACGTGGCCTTTATACTGGGCTGGCGACAAAGTTCATTATGTTTTTTTTTTCTGTACCACGGCTCTAGTAGCACTTAGTTGTCTTTAACTTCGTTCGAAACAATTTTGTTGGGACTGTACTGTGACGGCTGTCCTGTCGGCGTGCGTTTTTTAAAAACTTACCAAACTGGTGAGGTTTTGTGCCGCCATTTGAATATTAAAGGTGGAAGAAGACACGCACCACTGTCAGCGCCATATGCTTTATTATTTCAAGAAAGGCAAAAACGCAAGTGACATGCTAAAGCAGATGTGTGCCGCATCTGCTGTGACTGATCAGGCGTGTCAGACGTGGTTCGCGACGTTCCTTGGTCCTACTGACATTTTGGCCAAATAACTCTTTGCTGAGGGGGCTGTCTTAGGCATTGGAAGATGCTCAGCAGCACCCCTGGCCTCTCCCCACTGGAGGCCAATAGCGGGAGACAGTGACATACTCAAGAATATCCAAATCAATGAAGCTATCGGGGGAAATGAAAAGTGTCTTCTGTTTTATGGAAAATACAGAACAGACTTTTAGGCCAACCCAGGACCACACTGTTATCACAGCGAGTCCCCAGTCTACCAGGTCCAAGGAGACACTGCACCCCTCCCACCCCACCACCCCACCCCTCGGCGGGAAGAGCTGAGACGCGCCGTAGCAGAGGGGGCGGCGTTCAGGAGTAAGAGCAGTTGACATAGGAAACGGCCTCCTGCAGCATTACACCCGCCTGCTGTCACTGCCCCCACCCCCGGCCTCCCCCAGAGGGCCCGAGGCCACTGGCCACTGCTCTGCGCATAGGGGAAGAAACACCCAGACTCTGGGGGTTGTGGGACACTGGCTCTGAGCTAAGGCTACTCCCTGAGACCCCAGCCCCGGACACCCTGTCAGCGTGGGGACCTAAGAGTCGGGTCCTGCAGAAACTTGAGCGGAGCCACCGCACGGTGGGCCCGGGGGTTACCTCTGCCCTTCCTGAACACTCGCTTGGAAGACACACGCTGAGGCTGGCCCAGTCCCGCGGCGCACGGGCAGCCCACAAGGCCATCACAGGTGGGGAAAACATGTCCCCACCGGCGTCACGCACGCCGCCTGGGCTCTACGGGGCCGGCTGACTTCTCTCTGCACAGAGGAACTCAGCACCACGGGCACTCAGAGGCCCAGGACGGGCAGCTGGACCAGCCTCTCGCTGACCTGGGTTTGAGCCTGGGCTCGGGAGACATGGACCTGTTCCTGTCTCCTAGGCCGGGTGGGTGTCCTCCAAGGACGGGGCCCAGGACATGGCCCAATCCCAGCCAGCAAGGCCTCCCGCAGGGGCTGGGACCCAGCCCAGCTCCTCTCTCCACCTGCAAAGGGCCACCAGCAACCAGGGCAGCACCCCCGCCCCAGACACGTTCCCCCGACTCCGGGTCCGCACGCTGCGGAAACCTAAGCCGCATCCTGCCCAGGCACCCAGCAGGCCCGTGGGCGGCCCCTGACCGGAGCCAGCCTCCAAGTCGACAAGTCCAAATGCCCAGCAGGACGCGTCCTTGCCGGGGCCCACGCCTCACCCTCCTGGGCATGTGCCACTTCCTGGCCGCTAGGCTCGGGCCGTCTCAATCGCGTGTGCAAGCCAGCGCCTGGAAATAGTTCCTAATCACAGCTCATCTCCACGTGACTCCGGAGCTGTCAGTCTGACTGCCTCGTGTCCTTGTAGAAACCCAGGCTCTGCAGCCCCCAAACGTGGCGCGGACCCCCCTCGGACACCCCTGGCTCACGGCAGCCAAGGGAAGAACAGGGGCCATCCGTATCCTTAAGAAATATTAGTATTCTGGGGGAATTATTCAGTGACTCTCCTTTAATAACCCCGCACAGGGCTCTTGATAGACTCAAGTCTTTACAGTATTCATTTCAGAAATATTAGCTGTCACTTTCCATCCAAGTGAAGCGACGGAGAGGCACCCAGCATGGGCCCGAAGGGCGGTGGGGGGAGGGGGCACCCGTCAGCTCAGCGTTCCGTAGAGAGCACAGGCTCAAGTGTCCCTGAGCCGGGGACGGCTGTGGGTGCAGGGAAGACGAGCAGGGAGTGGCTGCTGCCACCACTCACGGCAGGACCGAGGAGTCCCTGCCTGCCCAGCGAGGCCCCTTCTGAGCCGCTGCACCTGCAGCCGCCTCATCGCCCACCCCCAGGCAGGCCGGGCACCCAGGGGACCCGGGGCTCGCCTCCGTCCGCACACTGACCTCAGGCACTGTCACTGAGCGGGGCCTGCTGTGTTCTAGGGATGCAGATGGGACCGTGTGTCTGGGACGATGGATGTGACCCCGCACAGGGGAGGCCCCTGAAACACAGCTGTGGAATGAATGAATGAATGAATGAGCCACTGACAGCCCCCGGCAGGGCCGCAGACACCCATGTGCTGGCCTGCAGGGCCACGTGCCTGGGGTCCCGTCCTCATCCTAACCCCACCGTCCCTCTCGGCTGGAGGCCCCAGCCTGAGCCCCCGCTGTCACAGCTGCTGACGCGGCCCTTCGGGGGCTCAAGGGCGGATTCTCGGGGAGGCCGCCGCTCCCTGGGGCTCAGGACTGGCTCCTCTCTGCAGGCTGGCTCAGGCCTCCCCTGGGTCCCGACCTCAGGTCTCCTCCAGGCCAGGCTGCTCCTAGAAATGAGTTGTTTCCAGCCATGTGTTTCCAAATAGTCATCGATGTTTGTCCCCGCTCTCCCACATCCTGTCACAGCGAATGTTGTGGGTGACAGATCGGAACTCACCCTGCACTAACCGCCTCTCCAGTCGTCTGCAGCAGGACCCTGGCTGGGGCTCCAGTGCTTGGGGGAGTGGGGGTGACAACAGGCCTCCCCAGTGCCAGGAGCGAGTGAGGCCAGGGTTTGGAGGGGATTGGTTCCACCTGGCGCTTTGACAGCGGAGCAGCCCACAGGACAGGCGAGAAGGCTTTCACGTGTGTGGGGTGAGGGGGTAGCAGCCTACATCTGGTCCCTGGCCCGAGAAGAGCAGCGTCCCAGCAGCCCCAGGGCGCCCAGGCCACGCTGCTGGGGAGGGGCTGGGGAGCCCTGGCTGTGGGCACACCCGGGGGGCAGGGGACAGTCAGGGCTGAGTCTTCCCTGTTTACTCTGCTCCCCACGCTGGAGCACAGCTGGAGGCTGGGCCAGGGCTGGCTGTCGGCCCTGCCTTGCTCTGGAGGTGGCCGTTGGAAGAAAGGGGACTTCTAGCCAAGCCACATTCAGGTGGAATTCAGACGCCAGCTTCACAAAGCTGGTTGGAGGCTGCCCGCCTGCCAGCAGAGCCCAGCCAGCCCTGAGCCCGAGGCCAGGAAGACCTTGACCCTCCCCCTTCGAATGAGGCTGCCTGAGAAGGAAGGAGGCGCTGCCTGCCCGTTCAGGGGACTGGGAGGTGGGGCTTCCAGGCCGGGGGCCGTATGACTGGACAGGTGGGCACCTGCTGTCAGAGGTGCCCCAGGAGCTGGGCAGCAGGGAGCGGCCGACTCCAAGGACCACCGAGCTCTGTCTCTGGCTCGATGGCCTAGCGTACTGCGCAGACCCCCGACTTCCCTCCAAGGCAGCCCGGTGCCACCCAGCTCAGGGTGGCCGCCCCTGCTGGCCCCTCAGCAGTTCGGAGGAACTGTTTTTCAAGTAAGGTGCTCTCTCCCTCCAGTCCTTAGTAGGCATGGCACCCATTAGCACAGTGACCCCAAGGGAACACGGCCAGGCAGATGCCATTGGGGGCAGGGGGCAGTGATGACAAGGAGCAGTCCTGTGGCCACCACATGGGACCCATGCGGCCCCAAGCTCCTCAATGCTCACACGCCCCTCTGCAGCGGGAGCTACCAGGACCCGCCTCACAGAGGACATGGAGGCGCCCAGAGAGGCCACGGAGCAGGACACAGCTGAGCTAGGACCCGGGCCCGGGTCTGGTGGCCTGGCCACCCGCCTGCCAGGACCCAGGGGGAGGGACAGGGTGGACAATGTGTGAGCCCTCCGCCCTGAACTGGGCTCCTCTCCATCCCACCCACTGCCAGGTGGGCCCAGGGCAGCCACGGGGCCCGGGCCGTTTCCCTTGGTCACGCTGGCTGCCGTGGACCCTGGATTAGAGGCCCGTGTGGAAGCAAGGAGCGCAGCCCGGAGGAGGCGGCGGTGGGCAGCGGCCCAGGAGGGGAGAGGTGCAGGGCCTTTGCGCGGCCTTGGAGACGGCACCCGTCTCCCCAGCGCTCCCGAGCCCCGAGCCCCAGGCCTCGCTCCCTGCGTCTGAACTTCTGCAAGGAGGCTCTGCAGATGCTTCTGCTCCCTCAAGCATCATCAGAGCCCGTGTCCCAGTGGCTTTGCCTCCTGTGGAGACGCACATCACTGTGGTGTGCGGTGACTTCAAGACTGAATTCTTGCAATGAAACTTCTCTGTACAACCTTGAGTCACAGATCCACTCAGGACCACTGACGCCTGAGACGAGGGACACGCAGGGGCCCCGCTGCTGAAGGAAGCCACCTCTACGGCCAGTGGCCCCCCCGGGGCCCCCCCACATGTCCCTGGGTCCTTCCTCAGATGTACACCCGGCCTTCCCTCGCAGAGACTGGAAACCCTGACTCACTGGTTACAGGAATATTTTAGACACGGAGCTCTGTGGGCCCCAGGACGCCTGCACCCAGAGCTGCTGTAACAAGATGCTTGGTGGCTTGAAACAACAGAAACGGACTCTCCCTCCCGCAGTTCTGGGGGCCAGAAGTAGAGCCGCAGGTGAGGGCAGGTGGGTTCCTTCTGGAGGCCACCTGCACTCCCAGTGGCCACCAGCAGTCCCTGGCATTCCTCCACTTACGGCTGCATCCCTCCGATCGGAACCCGCCCCCCCCCCCGCCATCCTCACACCAACACCCTCTCTGTGTGGGCCTCCCCAGACACAGCAAGAGGACCCCTTCCCTCTGCACAGCCTCCCCAGGCCAGCTCAGACCTGCCTCTGCTTTGATGCCAGGAGAGCCCGAGGGGCCACGGGGAGGCCGCTGGCAGAGGTGACCGTAGGCACGGCCCCGCCTGCCCTCCCCAGCAGGAAGGGCTTCCACACCCACTGTCTGTCCCGCCGGCCTCAAGGGCGGCAGCCCCACAGCGCTCTGGCCACAGCAGACACTGACGCACCCGGACGTCTGCCCACGGCAGGCCGGCGGCTGTGGCCCGCCCTCCTCCTCGCCCCTCTTTGTAAGGGTCTCAGTGCACCTCTCCGAAAACTGGAGACGCTCCATTCAGGTTGCTAAGCGGCACGCACCTCGACCCTGCACGCTGGGAGGAGAAAGGGTCGTTGAAGAGACATGATGGTTGTTTTTCCCAACCTCTTAGAACCTGAGGTGGCGATTTTCAAAGGCATCTTAATTTATTTCTAAATAGAGACAAACATAGCATTAAATCATTATCAGACTCAGGAAGCAACGCAGCTAATCTGGCTCTCATTTGACTCCATTTAGTTAAAAGTAGCGTTCGGCGGGCGGGGCGGAGGGAGAGTAGGGGAGCAGCAGCCAGAGCACTCAGAGAATGCTCCTGATGGAAATGATAAGCTTCCCTGCAGAAGACGGTGTCTGAGCGCAGGAGGGCCCGGCTTTCTCATGTAAATGGCCGGGCCGCAGGCTCCCGGGGAGCGGGGAGCGCAGGTGCCAGCTGCATGTGGGGTTGGCCGCAGGACTCAGGAGTGAAGCTGAAGTGCTGGTCCCAGTGCAGAGCACTGGCTGAGCACACGTCGGGCTGCTCGTAAGGGAAGAAGGGAGCAGACCCATCTTGTAACCCAGAGAACACGGAGAACGTGGCCTGGGCTGTGGCCCAGCAGAAATTCATCACCAAAATATGCTCTGTTCTTTGTGAGAAAAGGAAAAGAAGAGAGGGAGGAAACCTCTCCGCACGGCAACGAGTTTTAAAAAGCACAAGCCCTGACTCCCACTCCTTGGAGGGACCTCCAGTCCTCACCTGAGCCCAGGACAGGGCTGCGTCCCAGAGAGGCCAGAAGGCCAGACCCCGCGGGGGAGGGGACGTGGGAAAGCAGTGGGGACAGGGGTGGAGGAGAAGAGCGTGTGTGTACAAGACCACTCTTCTGACCTAACGAAGCACAGACAACCCCCACCAGCAGGGCCAGCGCGCCCTTCCCTGGGCGGTACATTCCTGCTGGCAGTGCCCAGCCTCCATTGGGTGTAGGCCAGGTCCCTGGGGAGTGGCGGGTCAGTAATTCAGGCCCAGGTCCTGATACGGGGCAGCCTACCTGTCCACCCCAGCCCTTCAGCCCCTCTTCACCCCAGGAAACAAGCCCGAAGCCCACAAGGCCCCATGACCTGGCTCAGAGGGCACCTTCTCTCTAAACAGCCTCGTCTCCCCCCCCAGACTGTATCGCCACCTGACTGGCTATGATATGCCCACTTGTTACTGTCTGGGCCCCATTAGGTCAGGTCCTAGGGCAGGGACCGTGTCTGTGTCATGGCAGCAGGATGTCCGATGTCCCTGCTTCTTGTGTGGTGCCCAGCACAGAGGAGCATCCAAAAGTCCAGGTCAGATGAATAAATGAGTGAATGAATGAGGGAATGAGGGAATGGGTGAATAACTGAATCAATGAATGAGAATGAGTGAGTAGAGTGAATAAATGAGTGTGTGAGTGAATGAATGAAAGTGAATGAGTAAATGATGAGTGAATGAGTAAATAATTGAATGAATGAAGGAGTGGATGAGTAGAGTAAATGAGTGAATGAATAAGTGAATAAATGAATGAGAAGATGAGTGAATGGAAGAGTGAGTGAATGAATGAATGAATGATGAATAAATGAGTGTGAGTGAATGAGTGAGAGTGAATGAGTGAAAGTGAATGAATGAGTGAAAGTGAATGAATGAGTGAAAGTGAATGAGTGAATGATGAGTGAATGAGTGAATAAATGAATGAGTGAATTGAATGAATGAGTGAATGAATGAATGAATGATGAATAAATGAGTGTGTGACCTCAGTCTCTCTGGCTGCTCCAACCTCTCTTGCCAAAGGCCAGGCCACTGCCTCCTTCCAATGCGCTGCCCATGACCAGCCTGCACAGGCCCGTGGGCACCCACCCCTAACCCCTCCAACGGGATGGGGTGCTGCCCTTCCCTCCTCCACTGTGAGGAACAGCACCCACCCGGGGGCTGTGCAGAGGGGTGTCCCCCACCCGCTATACCCAATTTGCAGGAGGACTCTCAGGATAACGTAGCCAGGCGTCTACAGCCCCCCAGGGGCAAAAGATGCCTCCACGTTGGTCTTTGTCTGTGACCAGACAGGGGGAGGCACCATGGCCCCACACGCTGAGCATGGACAGCTGCACTCACCGTGGCTCTGCCTCTGGAAGCCTCTGGAAGTGGGAGGGGGTGGGGGGGAGGGTCCCACGCTTCCCTTCCCCACTTCCTGTTCCACCCACCCTGCTCGGCCAGGACAGCAGGCACAAAGGAACCCCAACCTCCCCCCTTCACACAGCACCGGGGCTGCGCGAGCGACTCTCAAAGGCAGCGGGTCCAGGAGGCTATTTCCGTGTGGGGCGGGACAAGCCCCAGGTGTGACGACTCGGCGCGAAGTTGGGGCGCGCTCTCGGCTCTGCCCGCCCCACAAGGAAGCCGGCACAGAGAGCGGGGGGCCTGGTGCCGGGGGAAGGGCGCCTCAGGGGACAGACGTGGCCAGTGCTGGGAACGGTGGGGAGCAGGGGGTTAGGGAGGAGCAGCCCCTGTGAGGAGCCCCAGGTGTGGGGTGTGAGTGGAACAGAAGGACCATTTCCTTTCCGCGGTCTTGAGAAGCCGCCCTCCCCCCCGACCCCACTGTGTGTCTGCCTGGACCTTCTCTGCTCCCGCGCACCGCGTCCCGTGTGGCCCTGGCCTGAGCAGCTCCGAGGGGGCAGTCCTGGAATCACAGGGCCCCCGGGCCTCCCGCTGGCCTGCCGACCCCAGGAACAGGGTGCCCAGACGCCTCCCGTGTCTGTCACCTGGTCCTCCCACAGCCCGAGTCCTCCCTCACACGTCCTGGCACCAAGGGAGAGTGCCCCCAACCACCTTCCCAGCGAGAGAACAGGACGTGAGAGGGAAAGCCCTCACGGTCACGTCCGCAGACGTCACTGTGAAGTCCATGGGGCGGCACCTGGCAGCAGGAGGCTGATGAGCCCTCCCGCCGCACGAGGTATGGCAGGGGCTGGCGAGACCAAGAAAGCACAGACAGACAGACGGACAACTGCCCAGATGGCGACGTGAGTGACAAGACCCTGCAAACCACAGCCAGAGCGGAGCCAGGCAGGTACCACCGCTGGCCAAGGCCTGACGTCTCACCGCGGGTGAGGGCGGTCCCCAGGGTGGCCATGCTTCTGCTGGGACCAATATGGGTGCAGACAGGCTGAGCTCTCCGTGCAGCCAGCGTGCAAAACTCAGAGGCCACCCTCCAAGACAAGACAGCGCAAGGCGTCCAGACCCCACGGAGACATGGGTGCCCGTCGGGGCATTAGCGCATCGTAAGGGGCCACCACGCCCGGGGTGATGCTCCTCCACAGCAGCCAGCTGCCACGTTGCTCTGCCAGGGCAGACCTGGACAGAGCCACAGGGGCCCCTCCCGGGGGGTGGCCCTAACCCCGCTGAGGGGGCTAGGGTCAATGGCCTTGGGGGCAGCTGGGGCCCCCTTCTCCCCTACGTGCACATAACCGCCGGGCTGCCTGGATGGTCACTGCTTCGAAGCGAATCCGAGCCCTGGGCCTGGCTCCGGACGGCGGAGGCCTCCTTGGCTCACAGAGCCAAGACCTGTCCCGCGGGTCCCCCTTCCACGGCTGATCTGGTTGCCCTCACGTCCACAGCTGAATGCCCTCGGCTGTGGCCTCCACCTCCGGGCCGGCTGCCAGGGCTCAGGCTCCCTCGCTCCCCTACCCTTTTTTCCTACCGACCGAAATCAAGTTCTCGGTTATAAGGCCTCGTGGTGCCTGGTCGTGATTGACCCATCACCGAGTCCTGCCAATTCCATCTCCCGGACTGCTTCCGGTCAACCTGTGTCCACATTTCCACCAGCAAGACTGCAGCCAAGACTGCGGGGTGCCCCCCTCCCCGCTCCCACCCTGCTCGGCAACACTAGCCCCGAGCTGCCTGCACACGTGACCACCGGAAAGGGCGACATGTCCCAGGCCCCTAGGAGCCAGCCTTGGCCGCAGGCCCAGGTTCCGGCCACAATGTCCCCATCCTAACTCCTGGAACCTGTGCCTTTGTGACTCAGTGGGAAGGGGGACCCCAGGACAGGGTTAGGGATCCAGAGATGGAGCAGTCACCCTGGGTTTCCCGGGTGGGGCCCGAATCAGGGGATGTGGCCACAAAGCAGAGCGGACAAGAGTCACGTCCCTACCGCTCCTCCCCCCGGCCACCTGACTGTCCCTCAGCCACCTGTCCTCTGGGAAACCAGGGTCATGGCGCAGACAGAACAGCTCTGGCAATGCTGCCAACAGCAGAAAACCTGTAGAAGTTTACTCTTTCATAGGAAACTTTTAGAAAAAGGTATGAAATAGTTCCAGTATAAAACACTGTATAGCAAATGTTGGTACAAAACCCAGTAAGAAAACGATCTCATCATTTAAGATGATTCATAGAAACCATTCTGTGGAAAGCAAGGCGAAGCGTCCTAGATGGAGGCCCCTGTGCGCCACAAAGACGGCCTCATGCGGCCGAGGGCCGAGGGGCAGCAGCGCGGCTGGGCAGGCCCGCAGACGGCCGGCCGGCACAGCGAGCCCAGCCCTGGGCCAGGCCACGGCCCTGCAGCGGCAAGGCGGCCCCGCCCGCCCCTGCCGGCCGCCCCGCTACTGGTAGACGACCTTCACGCAGAAGGTCTCCTCGTTCTTGTCTTCGTGGTCATTGATGTGGATCAGAATCTCCTCCTCCCCGGCTCTCCGACTGGGCACGAAGCGCAGGCCGATGATGTAGGTCTCTCCGCCCCCGACCTGGTAACAAGCATGGCTGTCAGCACCCGGCCCAGCCGGTCTGTCTTCTGCCACCTCCGCATGCCACACGTCTGCTCCAGCACCGCAGGTGGTATGGGCCGGCAGAGGACCTTAACCTGGGCTCCTAACTCAGGCCTGGGGTGGGTGGGAGCCGAGCCAATGGGGCCCATGCCCCCATGATCACCCACACTGCTGCCTTCCCAGGGTCCTGAGAGACACCTCCCAACCACAGACACACCCTGCACTGACGACAGCCGTGACCTACAGGACTTTCCTTAGTGTTCGTGATCGCTAAGAGGAAACTCGGCAGTTGTGAATAAAACAACGGAGAAACCACAGGGAAGGTCGGCAACCAGGTCCCCAGGCCCCCACGATGGTGCCGAGACGCGGGGGCCTCAGTCACCAAGGCACGGGCACTCAACAGAAGGTGTCCCTCCCTGTTCAGGTGCCACAGCACGGGGCCCAGCTCACCCCCAGGGCTGTGTGAACATGGCCGCTGATTTTATTAGGTGGAATCGCTCCTGAATGTGGTGCCGACCACCACCCCCAGGGCTCCATAAAGAAGCCAAGCCTCAGGGTCAAACCCCCCCACCCCGCCTCACACGGGGCCCCCACCTGGAAGCTGTCCTCCTTGAACTGCAGCAGGTCAGGGTGGTCGCTGTGCAGGTGGTAGGCTCGCCGGAAGGGGTAGGGGTTGGTGTAGGTGATCTGCTTCTCGGCGCCCTTGCCCTCCCCGGCGGCCATCGTGATCTCAAAGGCCTGTGGGAGGAGCAGTGTTGGCCGGGCTCCTCCGGCAGGCGTCCCAAGCCCGCCTCGTGCGTGGGGCCCCAGCAGCTGGTGCCTCCATAACTAGGACAGGCGAGCCCCCGAGCTCCCTGCAGAGCACCCCCACAACCCCGGCCAGGAGGACCCGGGCAGGCCTGGCTGGAGGGACCAGGCCACCGTCAGGGGTGCCCCACCCACACCGTGCAGACCCCGCACGTCACTCTTCACAGACCTTGGAAATGAGAGGCAGACGGCAGGAGAGGCACACGAGCCACGAGGCCACCAGCTGGTGGCAGTCCACGTCGACCACATTGAGGTGGACGAAGCGGCTGCCTGCCCTGCGGGGCCTCACGCCCAAGTGCAGGTCCCGGACTCCATGGGGTGGCAGCGTGAAGACACCCTGGGGGTCTGTCTACAGGAACAACAGAAAGAGGCAGGTGGGGACGAGGGGTTTCCTGGCCCCTGCACTCAGGGGACCGAGAGCCCACTGCTCAGGGGATACCGTGCTCCGGGAGCCCGCGTGGCCAGCGTGGGGTCAGAAGGGGCCGAGTGAAAATGCCAGCTCTAAAGCTAGACCCAACCCCTTCGTCAGGGCAGTGCCACCGCGAGTCACAGTCTGTGTCACCAGCTGCGTCTGAGAAGCCATCTGTCGGGCAAGTTCCCCCAGATGGTGGAGCTGCCGGGACCTGAGCCAGCTGTGGGCTCGCCATGGCCTCCCGTGCGGGTGTGTGGCTGAGGCAGACCTGGCTCCAGAGTCCCCGCCAGCAGTCACCTCCCAGTGGCTCCCAACCTGAGCCTTTGGGCTCATACGTCCCCATCCCCCAGCAGCACGTCTCAGGAGTCTGAGGGCAGACGCTCCAGAACGGCTGCAGCCCTGAAGGCGCTGGGAGCCCGTCCTCCCTGCCTCAGCGGTGCCCCAGGAGGGTGAGGACGGGCAGAGGCCAGAGAACACCTAAGGGGTCCGCAGGAAGCCGTACCGTCAGCTCCTGGGGGTGCGAGGTGAAGGCTTGCACTTTCCGGACTGTCTGTGTCCCCCGCAGGACCAGCGACAGGCGGGTCCGCTGGCCTGTGACGCAGGAGACGTCCACACGCTGCAGGGAGTGCAGGTGCACCTGCCATATCTGGGTGGGCGTGGCTAGCCAGCGGTCCCTGCGAGGGACAGAGGCCGGGAGGCAGCTGAGAGGGCTGCTGGGGGGTGGGGCAGGGGGGCGGCCGCTGTCACCCCCTCCTGTGCAGGAGGCTCCTGGCAGGCTGCAGCTCAGGACCCCTTGGATGGCACAGGGACACCGAGGACAAGTGACAGTGTGGGCTTCGCAGACAGGCCCCCGGGGCAGCTGAAAGCCCACTAGGCCTGAGGCAGGGCCCCCGCAGCGCTGCGCCGAGGAGACTGCAGGCTGAGAGCGCACGCAGGCCGGCACGGGGCCCCCAGATCCGCCACCTGGGCTGCAGGACGCAGACCCTTCCCTGTGACATGGGCTCAGCCACGCGTCCCCTCAGGGTCCCCAAGGACCCCACGCTGCGCATCCTCCCCCGCTGCTGGGCGCTGCACGCCGCCTGTCCACTGCCCCGTCCTCGGAAGCGCTGCTGCCACCTCAGCGCACCCCGCGTTTAAAGTCCTCAGAGGGCTGGGGGACCCCAGTTACGAGGGACAGGCCAGGACCGGGGGCGCTGCAGCCATGACGGAGCAGAAGCCCAGCTCCCCGGCCCCCGGGGAGGGGCCGACCCTGCTTCAACGCCCTCAGGCTCCACAAGGAACCGGGTGACAGGGACAGACGCTGTTTCTGGGCACCGAGCGGGGGCAGAGGCTGCCTCAACTCCCTCTCCTCGGCGGGCCCTGGAGCTGTCGTTCCCCCGGAGCTGCGTGCGCCCAGGCCCCGGCCCGCCTGTCCCCCCACTTCCCACATCCAGCGTCCGGCGGCTTCCTCCCCGCTGCGGCTGGTCACCGGGTTCGTGTCCTCACGTGTAAATGCTGACAAAGAAGTCTTTGGTCTCCGGGCTCGGACCACTGGCCACCTTCAGGAACACGTCCCTCGGCTCCCCGGGGCCCTGCCGGACAGTGGGGTTGTCACAGGAGCGCCCTCCTCCACCTGGCCCCACCCCCAGTCCCCACGAAGCCGCAGCAGGCGTGAGCCAGGCCCCAGCACGTTTGTGGTCACCTGTCCTACCCAGAATTCACTGCTTTTTCACTGCGAGGAAACCATTATGAAGTTATTCTGTATGTGGTAGCAATTAATAAACGCCTCACTCACTTCGCCGTGGATAATCCAGGAACTGGGCTGCTAGCAGGAAAAATGACGCCTCTCAAAGGACAGCAAAGAGCCCCTCAGCACCTCGGAAAGAAGCCGCTTCACCGAAATGTGCTACCCAGACTCACCACGTTCTGGGTCTCACAGATGACGTTCGGGTCGCTACAGCGGACGTGGACCGGGGTGTCCTCGCCAGGCATTCCCACGGGAGCACCTAGAGCGGGAAATACCAGAACAAAGGTCTTTTCCTGAGGGGCCTGGGCCGGCACAGGTGCTAGGATGGGGACACACCCCGCTACCCGCCCCGCCCGCCCAGACTTGAGCTCCGTGCTCAGCCGCCTCCTGACGACTCATCCAAAGGCAACGGCTGAACGGCAAGAGGCCGGCGTGAGGCCCCACTGCGCTCACAGGCACAGACAGAAGGCAGTGACTGGCAGTGGAGGAGGGACAGTCCCCGGGCGTGCCCCAGGGCTGTGCC
The DNA here is from genome assembly GCF_987537825.1 of Furipterus horrens. Lineage (NCBI taxonomy): Eukaryota > Metazoa > Chordata > Mammalia > Chiroptera > Furipteridae > Furipterus > Furipterus horrens. The sequence continues at coordinate 2,814,126 of NW_028327173.1, forward strand.
CCTTAGGAGGGTGCCCTCTGTGCTCTCAGAGGGGGAGAAGACGGCTATTTCAAGCGGCAGAGGCAGGAGAGAGAGTGGACACACACATCAGGCGCTGGGGGAGTGAGAGAGCATCGCAGAGGGATGGGCGATGCCCCCTGCCACCCCTGGGGAAAATGCCGCCACCTGTTGAAGCCACACGGCACCAGCCAGAGGCCGACGGGACCTGCCTGGAAGCGTGTGCCAGGGCGGCAGGCGGATGGCCTTCTTCAGGAAGGTGAGCTCCGGGTGGTAGAAGCGGAAGACCTGGTCCACCCTGTGGGGCTGGAGCTGCACTGTCAGGCAGAGGACGGCCACGGGCTTGCCGCCGCTGGCCCGGAACAGCACCTGCGGGGCGTGGACGGCGCAGCGTCAGGACGCACATAGGCGGGCAGGCCGCTGGGTGCAGCGGGCCCCTTCCCACAGACACGGACAGGGTCCCTGCGGTCCTCTGACCCCCACGAGGTGGACACTGCCCTGATCAGAGATAGGGCACAGAGTCTAAAAACGGTGCAGAGCAGGCCGGCCCTTCAGGGGAATTCGGCAAAACTCTGTGTGTAAGACTGTGTGGAACAGCCAAAGGCCGGGGCCACGCAAACGTCCATCACCGGGGGGCGGCCGGTGCGCAGGGGACATCCACCCCACGGCAGAGGCTCTGACAGCAGAGCGAGCACGGAGCTCCGTGCACGCGCTGCCGAGGGTCTGGGGACCACATGCGAGCTCTGCACACACACACGCGCGCGCACACACACACATGCATGCACACGTGTGCACATCTGTACATTCACACCGAGAAGGGGGATGGGAAAGGAAGCAGTTCTTTCTACATATGTCTCATTTTATATAATAGTTTGATTTTTAGACTCATGTAAATGTTTTCAACTAATTCATTAATTTTTTAAAATATTTTATTTATTTGGAGAGAGAGAGGAAGGGAGGGAGAAAGAGAGGGAGAGAGACGTCCATGTGTGGCTGCCTCTCACACACCCCCAGCTGAGGACGTGGCCCGCAGCCCAGGCACGCGCCCTGCCTGGGAATCAAACCGGTGACTCTGGTTCACAGGACGGCACTGAGTCCACTGAGCCACGCCAGCCAGGGTTGTTGTCAATTAATTTAAAAACTAAACTACATTTAAAGAACCTCTACATGTTAAGAACAGATGAAACACACAGGTGTGGCTATACGTCGAGTTGGGGACAGAACCACCCGGAGAAGAACTGCTGACGCCGATTCGAACGCAGGACAAAGCGCCCGGGGATCCTAGCCTGCCTTATCTGTGGTTGGCACCAGGTGCCGGACGGCGGGGCAGCAGCATCGGGCCACCGGGCTGGACCGGCACGGTCAGCAGGAGGGTTACCCGCAGGGGAGCCGAGTCCGCAGGCGGCCATAGGAAGACGGGGAAGCCGGCTCTCTCACCTGCGGGACGGGGAAGGCCGCCGCAGAGCCCCGCGACGCTGCCCGCCCTCTGCCACCCATGGAGGGCGCCACAGGCAGGGCCACGGCGCCCGTGCACGTCCCCAGGGCGCACAGGCGGGCGCTCTGCCAGCACAGCCGGCGGTGACGAGTGCACCCAGCACCCAGCTCTGGTTTCTAAACTCCCTCCTGCAGCAGAGGAACCTTCGATAAGTGGCTGGTTCCAGAAATGGGGCGGGGACAGCACAAGACAGCGCTGGCGGGTCCAGGCAGGAAGGAGGCGCCCCAAGAGTGACAGGAGCACATCCAAGGACACAGGAGCCAGCTGGCGGCAGCTGCCACTGGTCGGTCAGGGACAACGTGGGCAGTAAAACAAAAAATGACCGACAAGTTACAACCCACTGACTAAACCAGGAATTCATGCCCATAAGCTATAAAAAATCAATGAAAAAGCCAACGGGATGAGGGCAAAGCTGTCTCACTTGGAACGCCGGCGCACGCTGTGGAAGGGAAGATGGAATCTGAAGTCGCCAGCGGCAGGACGCAGACGCCCAGGGCAGCGAGTGATGAGCAGGCCGGCACTTGCGCGGTCTCCGTGCCCCCCGCAGCGTCCGCTCGCTCCTCCCTAATCACTGAGGGCCAAGGCTCAGTCTCAAGGGCGATGGGCACCGCGCCCACAGCACGCCCTGGCTGTTCAGAGACAATACGGACAAACACAGAGGGACGGAGAGGCGGCTGCTAATGTCCGCGACGGGAAATCGGGGTGAAGGTAGGAATTCTCTGCACTGCTCTTGCAACTTTTCTTTAACTGACATTATTTCAAAATAAAAAGTTTAGAAAGAAAGGCACAGGAGCTAACTTGAAGGGACCGCAGTGGCCCGAGAAGGGACAGTCTAAGCACCAGTGAGTGCCTCACGGACAAGAAACCAGCAAATAAAAATGGAGTCCATACTGAGACACCCCAACGCCAGCCACGGCCCAGGGCACGGGTGCCACTCGCTTTGCTATGAACTGATGGGTGAGGGCAGGACCCCGACAGCCGCCTGCCTGCCGGGCGCAAAGGCCGTGCCAGGGCCACCCGAGGGCTGGCGGGCAGGGCGTCTGCAGGGGAGCCACAGCTCAGCAGTGCGAGTCCACCACTCGGCCCTGATGGAAGGACGGGCAACACCCCGCGGTGGTCGCACCATCTACCGTGAAGCACCAGCCGCCACGGCCTCTGCAGGTGCCCAGCAGCCGCGGAGACAGACCACAAGGACAGCGGGAACTGGGGCCCAGGGGCTGCCAACGGTGAGGGGCCAGGAAGATGTTTCCACGCAACACCCACACCGGCGGCCAACCAGGACCCGGCTGACGCTGTCGCTGTCCCCCGAGGACATGGAAGTCCACCCTGAGCACCCTGCCCCCACGCCCAACCCCGTCCCTCTGGAGGCGCAGAGGGCAGGCCCAAGGGGCTCAAGAAGCAGCAGAAGCCACGATACCCCGCTGGGTCCACTCAGAGGACGAGGCGGCACTCAGGCCTCGTGTGCATCGGACCACGGGTCTGCGTCTGCCCCTCACCTTGGCGTGTCTGGTGGGCACCGAGCTGGACCTTCCAGGCGGCCCGGGGTCCGTGTCCTTCTCAGATCCCAGGTCAGCAGAGGCCTGTGGGAAACCAATCAGCACCAGTGGGTCGCGGACGAGTCCTGGGGCGCCGGAACTGCCTCCCATCTGCAGTGCAGCCGCCACCCAGGGTCTCACTGAGTCACAGCGACGTGCCGGGCGGCGACGGTTAGAACCAGGCTCGAGGACCCCGCGCTCCCCGGCTGTGCCTGAGGCCAGAGGCCTGGCGTCCTCACCCCTGTGTTGACAGCCTCCTGTCCCCAGAGTGCATCCCAGAGCCTCTGGGAAACCCGAGCCCTGGGGTTCCTGAGGCCGTTTAAGGGGCGATCGTTCCCCACAGAACTGACCTCAAGGGCCAACTGCCCAAGCACGGGAGCACATGCCCAAACGCTCCCCATCACACGCACACACGCACACACTCCTCACAGCCACACAGGAGGCCTCTGTCCCTGCACGTCCCGTCCAGGAGGAAACGCAGCAGGAGCAACGCTAACTGCAGAGCCTTAGATGCTGGCAGCCTTCCGCCAGAGAGCTCCCTTGAGGTCCAGCAAGGCTCTCGGCCGATTCGGGGAAGAGGCTCAGAGACAGCCCAGCCTTTCACAGGAAGCATCTGGGCCACAGCCCCCGGCGTGGGTGCCAGGACGCGTGAGGACGCGGCGGGAGACGGCCCGAAGGCTCGTCCGTGCGCCGCCGCTCAGGGGCGTCTCAAGTCCGCACGCCGTTTGCCCAGCCCTCGCTCCCCACCTGAGCCGCGGAGAAGGTCTGGTACTTGAAGGGGATGTGGGCGGTCTCCCTGGGGCGCAGGAAGAGCTGGGGAGCGAGGCCACCCCGCAGGTGGAACATGTCCTCCTCCAGCGGCGTGTGCAGGTTGGCCGCATCCTTGAAGTGCCGCCACTCGCGGCTGTCCAGGATGAGGCTGGGGAGGGAGACACGGAGCTGAGCCAGGATGTCCCCCCAGCCCCCGCGTGCGCAGAGAGGCCTGCCGCTCGGAGCGGGTCCCACCTGAGCTCGGGGTTGTCCACCTCAATGGCCACCGTCTGCTGCGTGCTGTGGGGGTTCCTGAGCGCAAACTCGAAGAACTCAGCGGTGCCCATTGAGGTGTAGATGGTGTGCTCCGTGGTGACGGCCAGGCTCAGCGCGCTGGCGATGTTCTGGGCCTTCGTGCGCTCCCGGTAGGCGGCGATGACCTGCAGGTCCCGTGCCTGCTGCGCGCGGATGTCCTGCAAGACACAGGGTGGGACCGGGGCCACCGTCCTTCTCTACCTCTAGAGGCTGCTTTCCAGCCCCGCCCCCCACGCCCTGGATACCAGATCTCTTCTGGAAGCACCTCACACGCAGGTCGGCTGGGACAGTGAACATGACAGGGCACACCCGTCCCTCCATGGGGACGTCTGTGGGCACTCCCGGCTTCTCTCTGCCTGCTGGGGGCACCCCTCTGGGAGGTGGGGTCTGCTCTACAAGCTCCCAATAAACTACAACCAACACCCAACTCCTCCCAACTTCCCCCACACCCAGGAGGCGGGTCCCGGGCACCGTGTGGCAATAAAACCAGAGGTTTTCCTACAAGGGCAAAGAAGGACCTCAAACCCAAGGCAGGTGACCAGCTCACCAACTGTGTCCCCAGGGTGGCAGCAGGAGCCCTGTCTGCAGGCAAGAGTCCCAGGAGGGCATTTGTCCTGCCCTGACTGGCCTCAAGCCGGGTCCAGGCAACTGGCACACTGCCTCGGGGACCCAGCCACGGGTCCTCCCTCTACCCGCCCTCCCTTAGGGGCCCCGTGAGTCAGGGGCCTCGGCCACCCAGACATGTTCTAGGCGGGAGGCAGCCTCGTTTCCTTGTGATTCTTCCACTGAAAAGTGAGGCCCAGCAGAGGCTCCTCTGCAAGGTCCAAGGCTAGAAGGGCCACCCCCACGTGGGGACCAGCCCGGCCCAGTGCTGGGACCCCCAACACTGAGGAGGCCCCGACGTTGGAGGAAAGCCAACTGAACACCTCTGGGCTGTGACTCCAAAGGCGAGGCCAGGCTTGCTTCCTGACGTAAAGAACTTCGGGTGTTGAGTTCCCGACATCCAGGGCCTTGGCCTTTCCTGAGCAAGGGGCTGACGGGGGCCTCTCGCGCCCCCCCAGGACTTGAAAACGGGACGCGGTCGCGCTCACGGGGGCGGCCTCCCTGTGCGGGCCTTCCGTGAGAGCTCCTGAGTGGGGCGGGACCCCTGGAGGGTGATGCTGGCAACAGGGCCGGGCCTGACGAGGACGACACAGAGCGCAGAGCAGCTGTGCAGTCTGGCGCTGGAACCCGGGTGCCCACGGACCAGACGGGGGGAAGTGCTGGGTCGAGACGCGTGGCCCTGGGAACTGTCTGGAGGGCAGCCTGGGCCCCGTCCGGCCTCCTCCCAGACCCCGAAGGAAGATGTCAGCCTGACCCCCACCTCCCTCCACGCCAGCCAGGCCCACCGTGAAGGACGCAGCTGACAGAAAGTTCCTCTGCCGTTTGGGATCGGCCTGCCTGCAGACAGCGTCGGGGCTCACGCTGCTCCCGGCCGGGCAGTGAGGTCCGCGCGGGGCCCGCTGCAGCGGTCGGGCACGACGGACGGCGTGAGCTGGTCGGTCAGTCCAGGCTCCGCACCAGGAGCCCCGGCCTTCAGACCCAAGACCCCCCCCCCCCCGCCCAGCCCCACCGAGAGCCGCCAGTGGCACGGGTGGCGTTCTGGCCCCTCCCTGCTACGCTCCTGCCCGAGCCCCTCCTCTGAGACCCGGGCAGCAAAGGGTGACGATTGACGACACCTATCGGACCCCCGGGGCCCCAGCGCCCGGGCAGCCACCCCACTGCGGGCCCCGGTAAGTGGTCCGAGGACGGGCCGTGACCCAACCGAGCGGCGAGACCAGGGAGCCGCGTGCCGGAGCTTCTGGAACAGAAAGCTCTCTTCCGTGACGCTGGACCAAGGATGACAATGTGAAACACGGCACTAGTGCCACTCATTGGCTCCCGCGAGGGGCGAGGGGCGATCCTGGAGCTGCTGGACGTCACTGGGGGAGGACGCAGAAGCACTTCCTGGGACTGTCCTGTTACTGCGGCAACTGCCTCAGTGGTTCCCAAGGGGGGACGGGCTCGGAGAGCAGGGACGTCCCGCCAAACATGGGACGGGCGGCCAGCGTCGTGGGTGGCCCGGGGTCCAGGCTGAGGACCCCAGGGGCCCTGCGGCTGCACACCCCCGTGACTGCAGCCCCACCAGGCTTGCTCGAGGAGATAACCCGCCGGCCCCTCCCCCCGGCCCAGGGCCCACGGAGAAGGTGCTGAGACTGAGGCATTCCCGGGCTGGGGCTTCCCCATGCAGCAGCTGACGCGGAACAATGACAGTCACCAGGGACAGCCACTGTCCTGAGCACCAGACACGGCTTAGGCCGAGCGACTCTCACGAGAGGCCTGTGGCTGTCCCGGGGCCCAGCAGGGGCCGGCACCCTGTGCTGGGCCACACCTCCATACCCAGGGAGCCCCGCGACGTCCCCTCCCTCAGACCCGTAACCGCTGCCTCCGAGGCGTCTGGGGCAGGAAGACAGCCACGTGCGGGCTGTCCCCGCTCCCCGTGCGTGCCCTCCCGCACCCGAGACCTCGCCGTGCAGAGCATCTGGTGCTCCACCCGGGCCCGTCCCCTCCCCTCCAAAGGACCCGACCACAGCAGTCCCGTCCTCCTCTAACGCGCGTTGGAAAAGCTCCGACGGGAGAGAAACCACCATGGAGACGACAAATCATGTTACTGTCACTTCCAATTTCTCAGGGTCACCGGCCCAGAAAACCATTAGAGTTTGGGAGAAATTTTCCTTGGGTTTGGAAACGCAGAGCCTCCCGCTCCGTGCTGCAGGCACGACGAGGCGTCTGAGCTGCTGACGCCTCTATCACAGCGACACCCACCCGTCACCTCGCGGCACACAGACGAGCAGAGTCCCGCGGCAACTGAACACACCCGTGGTCGCCGCCCTGACAGAGGCAACGGGTGCAACTTTGGTTCATTCACACCAGACGGCTATTGTTGTGCTGGCTGCTGTCATTTTATGGGACAACCCAGGGGGGAAAGGTCAGCGCCCCTACGTAGTCAGGTATTGCATGTTTTAGAAGTGTCTGCAGCCCACCTGTTAAAAACCGCCGCTCTCTCGGAACGTGTGAAACGACAGGAGACGACCAAACTAACAATAACACAACTGAGAGCACCGGCTGCCGCAGGGCTGAGGGCCTGCCACGGGCCAGGCCCAACCACTGGCGAGGGCCTACCGTGTCCCCAGGTGACGCTGACGGGGCTGAGATGCACCCAGGTCAGCCGCAGGGAGCGGGCCGCACAGACCGGGGACAGGAGAGCAGGCCGCCCGGCCGCACCGGCCTCCCCGCAGTGCATCCTCCTGGCCACAGCGCTCACGGCCCCTCTGCCCGCGGCCGCGGCCGTCCTGCAGCTCAGGCTGGGCCCCGCCCGTCCTCCCTCGTGTCCGGAGAAGGACAGGCCTTTGCTGGTTGGTTGATTTATGCCTCTCTCCCTGCACTCCACACCTGCGGGAGGGGGCCCTGCCTGCCCACGGGGGCTGCACACAGTGGGGGCGTGGGTGACCGCTGACTATTGGTGCAATGAGGAAGGGAGACTGTCTGCCAGACACCTGTCCAGGGGGTCCTCCCAGGCCCCGTGGCCCCTCCTCCTGTAAACCCTAAGGCACAGACAGCCACTCACGCCTCCTGTTCCTCAGCTGCAAAGCCTCACAGGCCTCACTTAGACTCTCGGCCCAAAGCGGGAGTTCGTCAGGTCAGAATGATCGCTCCGGCAACCCAGGATATAAAAGCCAGACACGGGTCCCCTCCCCAAACTGGGGGGACCCTCAGAATCCCCTCCAAAGCTTTCTCAAAACCCAGGGCTCTTAGGAGTCCCCAAACCAATAAACAGAATCTCCCGGGTGGAGCCCACAAATCCCCTTGTACCAAAAGCTCTCCAGGTCATTCTGATGTGAAAACGCCCCTTGACGGCTAGAAAGCCCAGCCTCCTCACACCCCGCCTGTAGGATTTGGAGGGAACAGACAGGACTTGTGGGAGGAGAGGGGCCCCTGGCCCCGCCGGCCCCGACCACCCTGGGAAGGCGGGCGAAGGCACTCACCAGCACGCCGCTCCGCCGGCAGCCCGGCTCGCCTCCCGCCTCCTGCAGACGCACGGTCCTCATCCGCTCCAGCTTGCGCCTGCGGGCAGCATCCCCCTCCTGCCCGGCGCCCTGGGGCCCCCTGCCCCCCGGCCGCGTGGGGGCAAAGAGCATGGCGGCCAGCTCGCTGTCCAGGTCGGTCAGCTTCTGGGCCCGGACCACGTTTTTCATCCCTGGAAGGTTCGAAGAGGAGCCAGAGGTTAAATGCCCGGCTCCATTTCAGGCAGACGCGGTGCCGAGCCTCCCAGAGCCACGGGGCCCGGCAGGGGGCCCAGAGCCGCACTCTTCTGCATGCCCTTCAGTGCTAGGACGGTAGTTACAAAACTGGACTGCACTGCGTCCCTCCTGACCGGCCCCGCAGACAAAAGGAACTCTGGTCTTCGCCCTTAGATCAGACTCACTGACACACCACAAGGCCATTTTCTAGGGGGAGAGGTCAGTCGACCTCAAAGTTCCAGTGACACCCTCACCTGGCACTGCCCACACGCAGCCCCCCAGCAGCACCCCCGGAGCACTCAGGCACACTGTCCCAGCAGGTCCTCAAACCCACCCTGGCGGTGGGGGGCAGGGGGTGCCACAGCCCCAAGCTCAGACCAGGAACCAGGGCCTCTGATGGGCTGTGCCCTGGGCCGGGGCCACTGGCCAGCCAGAGCAGGTGGAGCTCCAACCAGGCCAGGCTCCCAAGCTTGTGCCATCCTGCGGGCTGCGTCTGAACCCTGGACATGCATGCAGCCAACAGAAGCAGACAGGCCAGGCAGGCCGAGGAGCTGCGTGGTCTCCGTCCGTCAGCAGCCGTGCCGGTGACAGAGCTGCACGTCCCGCGTCACAGGCTGACACGTGAGATTCTCAGACAACCACACAGCCCAGCACCGGTGGGCAGGGGAGAAGGAGCCCCCCACCTCAGGACCGGGGGTCGCCCTCACTCTCAGGGCCCTGGGACATCAGTGCCCGCCTGGCCCCCACTGTCCTCACGTACCTGCAGCCCCGGGGAGTGGCTCTATACGGCGGGGAAGCAATCTCCCCAACCCGCCCCCCGACACACACACACGCAAACAAGGGCTGTGGCCACCATTCCAGCTTACAGCCAGTGAACCGCTTTTCTGACGCCACTAGCTGGTACAGACGTCTTAAACGGCTGCCCCAAAAGAGCATCTTGTGTCTGGGGGGCACAGGCGTGCGGGGCCGGGACGTCCAGCCTGGCCCAGGTTCAAGCGCCCGAGGCCCGAGGTCCCCGAATGGAGGGACCAGGACAAGGAGCGGGCTGCGGGCGGGGGCGCCAGTGAGCGCACGTGTCCAGAAGCACCACGGACAAACACCTCTCCCGGCTCCTAAGCCAGAGGCACGCGGTGAGCCAGGGACCGTGCGGCGCACGGCAGGGCCAGCGCCGCCCAGAGGCCGCGGCAACAGCACGGCCCCGGACTGCAGAGCCCGGCCGGTGGCGGAAGAGCGGGCTTCCCCAGGGAGCACCTGGCCTCTGGTTTTGGGTCAAGAGGGACCCGAGTGCCAGGGCTGGTGACTCCAGAAGCTCTCCAGTTCCTCAGCAAGCCCTCCGCCGTCACGGCCCCCCGCTGCCTGCAGAGCCCCTGACCCACTGGGCTGGGCTGCGCCGCATGAAGGCCCTCAGCCTCTGCTCGGAGTGTGTGGGTCCTCGCTCCGACCCTCAGCCTCTGTCTCGGTGCCCAGACGGCAGGCTGGGGGTGTGAAGACTGGCCCCGGACCGGGACACGCACGTGTGACCTCTCTTTGCCTCGGGTCCCTGGGCATGAAACGGAGGAAGCTGGCCCCCTCTCTCAGCTGCCTGGGTCAGGGGCCACGGATAAGCGCACAGGCCCCTCCCCAGAGAACGTGCAAAGACCCATGGGGTCTGGGCTGGAGTTCCAGGTGACTCGTGGGACCCTAGGTCCCCTCCAGGATGGAACCGAAGGTCTCCCCAGCCCAACCAGCTACCGCCCTGACTCCCTCCCGCGGCACAGGGTCAAGGTCGACAAAGGCAGAGGGTCGGCAACACCGGGCGCTCACAGCAGACCAGGCTTCACAGGAGACATGCAGCGTCTAGGTGGGTACCTGAAGGACACATCCCACTTTTCATTCCAACGACAAATATTCCATATTCAGGTCTGTGGTCATTTTCAGGGGAAGAGAAACCCCTGCTCCAGAACGTGTTTTCACCAAGCCCAGGTCTTTACTGCCCAGGCCTTGTGATTCGCTTACTCCTCCTCGTCCCAACACAGAGGCTGCAGACTCATGTTTAAAACCAGTCTACGTTCACCCTGACCTTTCCCTCCCTCCTTCTTTCCGGCAGAAGAGCAGCCAACCAGAGACAAACGTCACTCGTGGGATTATAATTCCCATGGAGCACCAGGAAGCTTCCATTGAACCCAGTCTGGAGCCCCCGGGGCCACAGAGACAGGACCACGGAGGCGGGTCCACGGAGGCAGGCCCACGGAGGAGGGCCCAGGGAAGCAGGGCACGAAGCTGGACGCTGGGGCTATCGCTGGGCCCCACACCCAGAGGGGCATGAACCCCACGGCGCACTCCCTTGTGCACACGCCCACACACAGCCTTCTTCCCCTCCGTTTGCTCCCCATGCCCGAGCCCCCCGCCCGCCAGTCCACTCACGTCTCGGGCCCCCACGCGTGAGGAGGCTGCCTCCCTCGAAGCGGCCAGCTCCGTCACTCAAGATGACCCGCGCCCGGGAAGGTGGCAACGAGCTGGAACTTCTCGCCCTCTGCTCACACGAGTGGCCTGCACGGGAGACCCGCACGACACGTCAGTACCCAACAGGAGCCTGAGGAGACACCCCACGGGCCCAGGAGGAGGCCCAGCTGCCGATGGCCCGTCCCCGCCTCTGACCCACGGACCCCCAAACCCCACTCTCGGTTCTGAATCTGCAGCTGAGAGGCGACAATGGGTAGGAGCTTATTTTTCTCCCAACTCCTTCCCTCCGGGCCCCATGCCCTCCTTCCAGGTGGCACTCAGCGGGCGCGGGCACGCAGTGGCGGAGTCCCACATCCGGCCCGGCCCTGGCAGCCCCGCGGCACGTGGCTGCTGAGCGTCACCGTGTTCGAGGAAGGCCTCTGCGCCCTTGCGCAAACGCCCGGCTCCCAATGCACCAGAGGTACCAGTGCCCGCACTGCAGACGCTCCTCAGCTGCTTTCACGACAAAGCCTCTGCGGAGACGGATGCTTGGTGTCGGGGGGGTGGGGGTGGGGGCAGGGCCCAGAGGCCCAGCAGGCTCCCGCTGCCCTGGGCTGACCAGAAACAGCCCTGCCGACCTGCCAGCACCAGGGGTGAGGAGGGTTTGCCGCAGGAACGCCACAGAAGTGCTTCTCCGGGAGGACGGGATCCCACCTGGGCACTACAGCCTCCCCGCGTGGACGCCACCTCGGGGTGCAGCAGCACACAGCTGGTGAGGCCACACCCCGGGTGAGTCACACACGAGGCTCCTGCCGCTCATCTCCCGACCCCCCAGACGCAGCCGAGGACCTGCTTGCGCAGCGCTCCTGCAGGGCTAGCTGGGAGCTGTCCCCAAGGGCACACCTTCTGCCAGGTGGCCCTGTCCACCTCCCCAAGCCCACTCTGCCTAGGAGGACAGGGTGACCTGTCCACTCAGTTCGGTCCCCTCCGCCTCTTCAGATCCGCCTGCCATTCTCGACCTTGTGATGAGCTCAGCGCCCACCGGGCGGCTACACTCTCCCAGGGCAGTTCCCGTGCCAGCACGCCCCCCTGCCTGCAGGCGTGGGCTGCGTCTTCTCCGTGACAAAGGGGGAGCTTTCACGTCTCGTTGGACTGGTTCTGAGCTGAGGCTGGAATGGGAGGTCGGTGGTCTCTGCGTGGCTCCAAGTGGGGCTGCCCTCTCCAGACCCCAGGGGACAGCAGCCCCCTGCCTTCCTTGTGGTGGGGGGATGACGCAGCACCCCCACTCCCAGCCCTGAGCCCTCCCTTCCTGCAGCAGCTCCGAGGGGGCCCGGCTCCTGGCTCTGTACCGTTCCATCCACGTCATGGAGGGGTGAGGCCCCACAGGCCCTGGCAAGCTCTGCGCACTGTCCCCAGAGCCCACTGCCCAGGTGCCCAGTAGGTGGCACATGCCACCGACACTCAGTGCCACACAGAGAGAAGGCAGACTCTCTTGAAGCTTTCTCCACCCCCTCGTCCTCCAGCCAGGGGTCCCCTGGTCCCCCACTTCTAACTGAAGTGAGCACCAGCCGATTTTAAGCCTCTGAGGGACACGCAGAGGCCAAGGAAACTGCCACCAGCGCAGGGTCGGGCCAGAGAGCGCGCAGGGCAGGCGTCCAGTGTCCTGAGGGCTTGGGCTCCCAGGAGGATTGACGAGATTGACGACTGTCACTAGTCAGTGGGACCCGCAGGACCAAGGGGTCACACCGCACCACCGGGACCCCTGGGATAAAGGAGAAGAACACGCCTCTTGCAATGTCTACATGACAAAGGATCATCAAATGGCAGCTGCAAAGCAGGCTGTTGGGAGCATCACAAAGCTCCTCTGAGCCAGGAAGCCCGCGAGCGGCCCTGCCCCGGGAAAGGGGCACAGGAGACCTGGAGCGCCGGCTGCGATGCTCCCTCCCGTGGCCCACGTGCCCTGTGAACGCAGCAGGCACGGTGGCGTGGGCACGGGCCCTGCCGGCGCCCGGAAGGCTCCCCAGCCATCACCTGACCCGCTGGGCTGCGCCTGCTGCTGGTGCAGAACAATCAGGTTTATAATGAGATAAAAGCCACAACAGCCTTTTTTCCCCTCACAAAATGCACACTGTTCAGAGGACACCGCGGCGCGGCTGTGCGGGCACCGGGCGCCAGGTGCGGGACCGTCCCTCGCTAACCGCTCCCTCGCAGGCGCATGAGGCAGCCTCTCCAGCGGGGTCTCCGACTCTCTTTCCCACGAGCTTATCTCTCCCTTGCAGGCAAAGCGCGAAAATGACAATTTAAGATAACACATAATGGAGCTAATCTTTCTTCTAGAGATAAGATTGTAACACCCGGAGTCACCGCACGTTTGCGCGCTGGTGAATTAAACATAAAAATAACCAGCACGCGCTCGGAGCGGAAAGCTGCCTGCAACTCCCCCGGTCCTGTGAGCTCCTGCATAATGTCTGCTTCTCACACGTGGCTCATTCATTCCTCCGGATCCTAATTGAGTTCTGCTGTTGCCACATTGTCTGTTTTCCCAGATGCCTCTGATCCTACACTTGTAAACAAGCAGCAGAGACTTCGCAGCCGACTTATGAGCCGTGCGCACCTGCAGCTGCCAGCTCTGCCACCTCGGGCCACCGCTCACTGTACGGCCCGTGGGGCCTCAGGCTCCACCCTCGGGCTGGGTGTTGAGGAAGGGAATAGTCCCCGCTCAAACAGCAGAGGTTCGAGTCTCATCCACGCAGGCACAGCTCCACACACCTCACACGGCCTGGTTTTGTCCAGTTCTCAATTCTGCCCAGAAAAACCCCAGTCTCTCCACAGGCCTTCAAGGGAGGCTGAGTGGGCTTGTCCCTGGCCCTCTGCCCAGAGGCCGCCTCGGTCTCCTGTCCCGTCAGGGGCCTCGGGAGTGCCCTGGAAGGCCTCACCTAGCCCCGATTCCCGGTGCCCAGCATGTGGGAGGGGAGAACCAGGCTCAGTGTCCCTGTAGAGCAGCTCCAGGAACAGCATGGGCTGTGACCTCAAGGTGCGAGGCTCCGCGGAAGTGCGCTTCTCTGTCCCCTGTCCCCAAGCCATAAGGAAGTTCAGGAACATTTACTTCTTTCCTTCTTCCTTGAGGAGGCAGCTCTGTGGGCTGACACTCCAGTGAAAATCTCCCCGGTCACTTTGAGGACTGTCACAGCAGGGCCCCGGGGACAGCGCCATGAGACAAAATGTGGGCCAGGCCAACACCTGATCTGAAATCAGGGACACCAAACGACTGGTGCCTGGACGGGCCCAGTGGTCAAGGGCAGGCTCGGAGGTCAAGGGCTGGCTCGGGGATCAAGGGCAGGCTCGGGGGTCAAGGGCAGGCTCAGGGGTCACAGGCAGGCTCGGGGGTCAAGGGCAGGCTCAGGGGTCAAGGGCCGGCCCGGGAGTCAAGGGCAGGCTCAGGGGTCAAGGGCAGGCTCAGGAGTAAAGCCAGTAAGAGCTTTTCTGAATTCCTACTGAGTGCCTGATGCCCACCCTGTGGCCGCTGCCCTGAGGGAGCTCCCCTTCCAGATGGGCAGATGACCGGCTGCCCAGGAAGCAACCCGAGACCAGACAAAGCTGCGAGACTCTTACCCACGTTGGCCAAGGTCAGGTGCAGCCGGCCCTTCACCACCGTGTGGACGCCGATGGGCTTGACGCCGCCAGACCCAGTTGCGTCTCCGCTCGTCACCGCCGCGTCCTGCTCGTACTCCGTCGCCACGACCTCGAGCTCGTGAGAGGCCTGCACGGCCGGCCGCCCCTGGCGCAGGAGGTGCTGCGGAGGAGCGACGGCGGGTCAGGGCGGCCGGGGCCAGACCGCCCTCCTCTGGAGCCTGAGTCCCGGAGGCCGGTCGGGGCTTTCCCGCAAATCCCTGAATGAAGTGCAACGCGACTGACCCGCTCAGTCAACACCAGGGAGGCGTGCCCCTGGAGCCCCCTCCGTGGGAGGAAGAGGAGACGGAGCCTGGGTCCAGGGGGGTGGAGGACACACCCAGGTCACCCTCAGGGAGGGAGGAGTGGCCAGCACCCCAGGGAAAGAGGACGTGGTGTCAGGGAGCCCCGCCCCACAGCCTGGCCACTGCGTTCCAGGTGCACTGACCTCGTCACAGCGAAGGGCACCGAGGAGCGAGGGGCCCAGATCTGCAGGTCTCTGTGACCCACGACTGCCGCAGGGGCCAGGCTGGGGCAGGGGCCGAGGGCCAGTGGCTGGCCTCAGCAGGGACACAGCCACATGGGACGGAAGGCACGTGCCCACGCAAGAGACAGGAGCTGCCGCTCTGGCGCCGCCTCCTCTCCCACCCCCACCGTGGCCGGCACAGCTCTCAGGACAGCCCGCCATAGCGGCTGGTGGCAGGGGCCCCGATCCCTGGCCCAGGAGCGGCCACATCGGCTCCATGCGGACCCTTGGGCCCGGTCATGGAACAGAAAGGGCTTGGAGACACCCCGGGGAGAGGAGTGAGTGGGGGATGGGAGGCCCAGCAGAGAAAGGATGGGATTCCGGTTCCCACTGGGACCTGAAGCAGAGCTCCTGGAACTGGCACCAGCCCAGCGGACACCCGCACACCGAAGGCAGCCGCGGGTGGGCCGGGCCCTCAGGGAACCGACACCCTCCCCATCAAAGGAGCAGAGGTGACATTCCCAGGGCAGTCGGTGTAGACGGAATTGAGAACTGAGCAAGTGTAACCCAGCATCACAGCACGTAAGTTTGGTGGAAACTGACTCCTTCTGGGAAGGAGGGAGCGTGGCAGTTTTTAGTTTGTGAACGAGGAAGCCAGACCCGTCTGGCACTGGACGACGGCCACCACCACGCGCAGGCGGACCCTCTCGGGAGAACACGGCCCCCCTGGCGCCTGGCCTGCTGAGGAGCCGCTACCTTCATCTGGACGGCGGCCGACCCGATGAGAAGCAAGGAGTCTCCATCCCAGACGTCGAACTGCAGCGTCTGCACGGCCAGGTAGCGGGCGAACCAGCGCTGCTCCCCGGGCTTCAGGAACCCCGGGTCCACCAGGTACCTCAGCTGGAAGCCGGGAGACCCTGTTCAGAGAGGCCCCCAGTGAGTCCAAGTGTAACTGGAGCCCTTCATCACCCTTACACCCTGGCGAGGTTTCTGCTCTGGTCACGATGACTAATTTCTGCTTCCATCACAGCTACGGTTTAATAAACACATTAACCAAAAACATCATAAAATATCCAAATTAACGAAATGAAGAGCGCTGTTCAGAAAATCACCCATCTTCCCAACATCGACAGGGAGCCCCTTCCAACATAAGATTTACGGTTTTCACCGAGGCCTCGTGAAGCCGTCCGGGCTGGGTGGGAACAAAGGCCCTTGTGGGCTGGCCAGGGAGTTTATTCTTCAGGGCGCACGGGAGTTGAGAAGAAATTAGTCACCATCTCCTGTCAAACTGGGGTATTCACACTCACACCCGCGGAGCTCGGCACACACCGCCGGGGAGACCCGGAACGCCCCCACCCCACCCCACCCCCAACCCCCTCGCAGCCCCCGCTCCCACGGCCCTTTCACGCTGTGTTCCAGCCCCACGGGGAGCACCGTGCCCCCGAGGGGCGGCCCTGGCTGCCAGGCTTCTCACTGAGAGATGGGCGCCGACTGCCCTGCCTTCATCTTCTCCAAATGGCATCGTCGTTAATTCTAAAGGAACAAAAGTGCCACTAAAACCACCACTAGCTGGAGTGCAGGGAACTGCACAGCTGGGACCATATTCAAAACCATTTCCCCCCTCTCCATCAGTGACGTCACCGTGCTGGCAAAGCCCCGGTGAGCAGAGCACCCGCTCTGGGGAGGAGGAGGCACGTGTCCCCCCAGCTCCCCGTGCAGGCCCCGGGCCAGGCCGAGATGCTCTCCCACCTCCAGGCACCTCAGCCCTGCGGGTGCCCACACCGCAACGTCCCCTCTGCTTCCCCCGAGACCAGGACAGTACTTCCGGTGAAAGGAGCAAAGTGGGTCGGGACAGGACACGGCGGTGGTCAGGGAGGCCGGGGCCCGAGGGAAATGGAGCGAGGACAGCGGCACTGGCTGGGCTCCCGCCAGAGCAGGAGCGCTTACGGGGCACCTCCCAGGGCAGGGGCAGCGAACAGTCAGGACAAAGGCCGCGTGGGGGACGGCTGGCAATGATGTCATGCAGTGGCAGGCTCGTCCCCAAGGTCATGTCTCAAATGTCCGGACCAAGTCACAGGGCCAGTGGCCCCACCCCGCCCCACGGCCAGCTGAGATAGTGGCCTGTGGCATGTGGTCAGTCTCATGACACCCACTCAGAGAGCGGCGCCCAGAGGCTGGCTCCTCAGAGGTGCAGGCGGATGAAACCAAGACCCGTAAATGCCGAAGCTCAAGCTCACGGCCCTAACCATGCAGTTCCCGCCTGTCAGGCCCTCCTGGGCTTCAGGGGAGGGGGTAGCCTGGGCATCGACCTCCGCACTTTTGGCTCAGAGAGGCAGAACAGATTTGAACTTTGTGGGCCAACTTCCCAAATAACACCTATAGGCCCATCCCTGGGTGCTCTCCACATCCATCCCCAACGTCTCCCAGAGCCACAGACCCACCACCCCTGGGCTCTCCTCCCAGAGCTCTGCTTATGCCTGAATGCGGCACATTCCCGCTGAACCCCTAGTTTCTCCCCCGGCTAGCTGCTCCTTGTGCCGTCCCGGACTGTCTCCCGATGCCCGCGGCTCCGTCATCACGGCTCCTTCATCGCGGCTCCTCCAACTGCATCATCACGGCTCCATGATCACGGCCCCATCATTGCGACTCTGTCATCATGACTCCGTCATCGCGGCTCCTCCAACTGCATCCTCATAGCTCTGTCATCGCAGCTCCATCATCGCAGCTCCTCCAACTGCATCCTCATAGCTCCGTCATCGCAGCTCCATCATCGCGGCTCCTCCAACTGCATCCTCATAGCTCCGTCATCGCGGCTCCTCCAACTGCATCGTCACAGCTCCATCATCACGGCTCCACTGTCACGGCCCCATAGTCACAGCTCCATCTTCACGGCACCACCATCACAGCTCCATCGTCACAGCGCCATCACCATGGCTCCTCCAAGTGCATCATCGCGGCTCCATTGCCGCGGCTCCATCACCACTCCTCCCCCCACCCCATCACCACTGCTGCACCATCACTGCCCCTCCCACTCCGTCGTCACCACACCCATCAGCTGCCAGGTCCGTTCAATACAACCAGGAGTCCACGTTCAGCCAATAATAACCATGGCTTCACCACACCCCGGGCCCTGCACAGGGTAACGGGGCAGAAGACGACGGCCAGGGCGCCTCCCCTGATGGTGCTCACGGTCTCAGGGGCAGAACACTGAGCCCAGAGCCGCCAGGGTACTCCGTGCTCCGGGGAGGCATGTGCAGCATGGGGCCACCCTGGTCCCGGCACAGTCCCACGCCGCTCCTGTGGAGCCTCCCAATCCCCCCACTGCAGGCTCGGACCCCTTCACGCCTGTCCATCTCAGATGACCAGCCCCTCAGAGGCCTTCCCTGAAGCTCACCCTCCCCGCAGTTCAGCCCACACCACTGCCCTGAAAGGAACCGTGTGTCCTCTCCATCCCACCCAAAGTCTGCGGTGCGTTGACCACCCACTCAACCAGGACAGACGCCCAGGGCCGTGGCACCGCCCCGGGACCACTCAGCCCCCAGGCTCACCTCCCAGGCCCCCCCACACACCACGCCCCGCTCGCACCGCATCCGGCCCCATCCCACGTCCAAGTCTGGCGGACGCCCGCCTCTGGCTGGGCAGTCCTCATCCATCCCGCTGAGCGCCGCCTCTTCTTCATGACTCCCAGGCTCTCTGGGAGGGCAGCCACGATCCCTCAACGACAAGCACTTGATAACGCTAACATCCACCCCTCATGATGAAGAAGAACAGCTACAAACATCTCAGCACCCAGTAACAACGCAGAGGCCTGGAGATCCGTGAAGAGGCAGAGAAAACCCCGTAATAACCGAGACTACCCACTTTTTCTTCAAGGAAGTTCAAGTGAGCAATATATAAAGATTCAGAAGACCAGGCGGCTAACCCATGAGGCCAAGCATATGCATACACATACACACAGAGCACCGTGCCCCAGCGATAGAGACACGCCTTCTCAAGTGTATTGGAAACGTTAATAAATACCGGCTGCATATTATGCCACAAAGAAAATCTAAATATGCTCTGTAAAGTAGACATAATACAAAAAATATTGCCTGATCACAAGGCAATAAGCTAGAAATTGGAAGCAAATTTTTAAAACAAATTTCAACTTACTCTTAAATAATTCTAATCAAAAGCAAAACACAATCAAAACAGGTTTTTCAGGAAGTAATGAAAATACTACATATCAGAATCACCAAAACATAAAGCAGTAATCAAAGGAAAACTCATAGCCTTGGGCATTTTATATCTCTAAGGACAAAGGAGTTAAATATCTTCAACTCAAACAGATTTTAGGAAAATAACAATAAAAATACCAAAAAAAAAAAAAAAAAAAGAAGAAGAAGGTAATGATAAAGACAGGCACAAAATGTAATTGATTGGAAAACAAGGAAACAGCAAAGCCCCCGTGAGACACGCTGTGGTGTCCTCAGAAAAGCAGGGAGGGAGAGCCAGGCGAACGGAAGCCACTCCTGCCCCAGACAGGACAGCCCCGTCCTACAAGGACAATTCCCCGCATGTTCCCCTGTACCCCTGTACCTCCGTCCCAGGTCCGGGGATGACTTCTTAGGTACAACAGCACAGCTGCAATCCACAAAAGGAATAACTGAGAAGCTCATGTCATTAAAACAAAAACCCTCTGCGCGCAAACACACTGCTGGGAGGACAAGAGAGGAACGTACAGACTAGAAGAGAACAGCTGCACAACACACACAGCACAAGGGGCTTGTGTCCAAAATATACAGAGAATTCTCAAAACACAACCATAAAAAAACAAACAATCCAATTTAAAAATGAGCTAAAGAGCTGAACCAACACCTCACCAAAGAGGATGTCCAGACGGCAAGTAATCACATGAAAAGGTGCTCCGCGTCACACGTCATCAGGGAAGTGCACATTAAAACGACGAGACCATACTGGGACAGCTAAAACCAGGATCCCGGCAGCCCCAAACGCTGGAGGGGGGTGGGGGTGAGGGGGGGGCGGCAGGAATCTCGCCCACTGCTGCCGGGAACGCGACGTGGTGCAGCCGCTTCAGAAGGCACTTGGGGGTTCCTTACCAAGCTGAAGACCCTCTGACCAGAGGACCCAGCAATCACACTGCTACCCAATGGAGCTGAAAGTTTATGTCTCCACAAAACCCCGAACAAAAATGTTTGTAACAGCTCCTTTCACTGGAAGCAACCAGGATGCCTTTCAGGGGGAGACGGACGGATAATCTGTGGTCCATCCACACAACGGAGTACCGCCCAGCACTAAGGAGGAACGAGCTAGCAGCCGTGAGAAGGCGTGGAGGAGCCGTAAACGCACCTGCCGAGTGACAGAGGCCAGTCTGCCGAGCGTGCCCTGTACCGTCCCAGCCGCACGACAGGCCAAACACGGCAAAACTGTGGAGACAGCAGCAAGGTCAGCGGTAGGCAGGGGCTCGGGACAGGGGGGCGGGGGGGCGGGGGGGATAGACAGAGCGCAGAGGACACCAGGGTGGCGAGGTTATCCCCTAGGCACTGTCACGGTACATATATGACATTAATAAGCGTTTGTCATCATCTAGAGGATGCACAACACCCAGCGCAAACTGTAGTGGGTATCGGTGCTGGTTCGTCAGTCGTAACGGCCACCCAGCCACGCTAATGCACGAGGACATGCAGGGAGGCTGCGGGGCTGGGCAGCTCCACTCCCAGCTCAGTTTCTCTACCAGCCTAGGACTGCGCCACAAAACAAACGTAGTCAACGTCACATGCCGAGAACCGGGCCCCTTGCTGCACGCATTACCTGGTACTTGAACACAAACGGGTCTCTCTCGGATGAGGCTCATGAGACACTCGGCCTGGCGGGGTTGGGGGGCCCGTGGCTGGGCGGGGGGGGGCGACCCGGCTGCAGGGACACCCAGGCAGAGGGGCCTTTGATGAAGACTCTGCTGTATAAGGAACTGCAAAAATCATTTTTTAGATTTTAACTTAAGAATTTTGGACTTTGAATTTTAATCCATAATGACAAGAAAATTTGATTTTGCAGCTTAATTTCTCTGGACTGCAACTCGCAAGGAAATTTAATTTGGGGGTTCATTTCTCTCTGGGAATTCACAATGGAAAGGGGTTTATATTCAAACCAGCAGCGTCTCTAAGCGGCAGGCACTGGCTCTGAATCGCCTTTGGCAGCACCATCCCACCTCACTCGGCCCTCCCTGGGCTGTGCTGCACGGGGGTGTGAAGGGGACGCAGAGCACAGAAGGAGCTCTCCGCAACGGTGCAGAGCCGCCTTCGAAGCTGCGCCTTACTCTGATCCACGTCGGAGCCCGCTGGGGACATGCGCTAACTCTCCTGGCCACCGAGGGTCCCGGGAGGATCCGCAAAGGCAAGGTGGCCAGTTTGGAAAAAGTGGTCCCAGGAAGGCTGGGACACGGTGACCGCCCCCCATCCCCACCCCGTGCCCCAGAAAGAGGAGCGACCCAGCCGGCTCTCATTCGGGGGTGAAGCCCAGGAGTTGAGAGAACAAAACCGGGGTGCGCTGGGGGAGACGCCCCTCCGCGGCCACACGCTTCTGTGCAGAGGGCCTCCAGTGCTGCCCCCGCCCCCGCCCGCACACACTCCTCCCCGAGGAAGGCGGCGCGCTGGCTGGACGGCTTGGGGAGGAACAGGGCCTGAGGTGCTCACCCCGCGGCTCTTCCCTTCAGACCTGCCGGCAGGAGGAGAGGGTGCCGGGCCCCACAGCTCTGCCCCACGGTCCGAGGAGGCGCTACTGCCCAGCCCTGCCCTCCCTGCAGCCACGCCCTGCCCTGGGCTGGGTGCAGCACACGCAGTTGGCCGGGCTCTTGGAAGGACCAGCCCCGCCCCAGCTCGGCCCCTGCACTGAGTGACCATGGGCCGCGCCCCGCGACCTGGCGCCCGTTATTTCTTTGTTTTCTCAGCAGTCACGCTCATTCTGTCATTTCCCCCTGCTTCCATTGGGTTTGTTCTGGTTTGGTCTTTTTTCTCCAAAACTCTTGAGTTACTAAATAATTAGATCAGCACTTTAGGAGATACTTCCTTTCTCCCAATACAAGCATTTAAAGCTGTAACTTTCCCTGTAATTACCATTTTACTTGCATCCCGTTCGCTTTGATAGGAGATGTTATTGTGTCCTTCGGTTTTAAAGTCATTTCTGTTTCTATGGCTTCGGGAGCCGATGGAACGATCAGAAGCACGTTCTAAAATGTGGAAGAGCCCCGCCGTGTGGAGCCTCCTGGGGGGAGGCAGGGAGTGACTTCTGACCTTGTGGTGGTGCGGCCAGGGAACGCCACGAAAGGAGAGCTGACGGAGGGTCTCCTGGTACAGGGCGGCACCCGCGTGGGGCCCTGAGCTATACGCGCCTGTGCGTGTTTTGTCAGTTTCGTACGTTCCTGAGGGTGCCTGGGAACAGGGCGTGCTCTCTGCGTTGGCTGTACCGGTTTCCACAAGGTCATCTTTCCAAACTGCAGTTGGTAATGTCCTTCTTTTTTCTGCCTGATCTTCCAATTCACTGAGGAAGGAGTGTCAGCCCTCCCGTGACTGCAGGTTTGTCTGTCCCCCCTCAGACCGTCTGCCCATTCTCCCTGTCCCTTCCGAGGCCCAGTCGTTAGAAGTGCACAGACTCAGGGATGCTGGTGTCCCCGTGGAATTATCCTCCGGGCTCGTGTGTCACAAGCCCCTTCATGCTCGCACTGCACTCGTCTTTGGTCCCTCTCTGTTTGATGTTCATGCTGCTAGACCACTTTTGTTCATTATTCTGATGTCTTTTCCGCCTGTTACTTTCTACAGAGGAGGCAGCGGCAGCTCAGATCCAAGCTCTGTCCCTTGGGAGCCCGGTGACGGGCCAAAGGTGGGGCACCAGCCGCCCCAGAACTGTACTCACTATGTTTCACTCCGCTGCAGTTTAAATGCGTTTGTTTAGAACGACACCAGGGGAACAGCCGGGGGTCCCCCCAGAAGGGTGCTGGGGGCTGTCCCAGCTGTTCCAAAAATGAGTAAACAAAAAGGAAGAATCGGGCACCGTGGCGCCTCCCGACGGTCACGACGCAGCACAGAGAAGCCGCAGGCGCACGGAAGCAGACCGCCGGGCGGAGAGAACCCGGACCCCACGGCACACGCCGGGTCAAGCCTCCAGTCTAACTCCCGGCTCTCAGGAACACGGGCACCAGGAACGCCGCAAACGGCACCTCTGGGACTGAAAGCCAGAGTGCAGACTGGGGGCAGCTCTGGGGGACAAGCACATGGCACTCCCACCGCTAAAATGAAGACCAGTGGGGACGGCGGTGGCCGGCACAGACGGGAGCAGATGGGAGAGTCCCCGTTACTACGCACAGGTCGGACTCAGATCCCGATCTGAACACACTTTAAGAAGCCGTTTGAAGTTACTAGGAAGACTTTAACACTGGCCAGGTACGTGATGATATTAAAGAATTACTCTTAGTTTTTAGGTGGGATGATATTATGGAGTTTATGTTTTTCAAAAAGGACTCTTCAGCTTTTAAGATACACATAAGGACATATTTACAGACGAACTAACCCAGCGTCTGGGATTTGCTTTAAGACAGGGATCAGGGTGAGGATATGGTCAGTACCGCTGGGGCGGCTTCCTTATACATTCTCTCAAATCTGTGCGTGTTTGAAAATTCCCACTGCACAGTGCTTCTCGATAAAACCTGCAGACAAAGCTGCGTGCGGGCCTCCTCGCGTCCGCCAGGCGCGCGGCACTTACCGGCATCGAAGGAGCCATCCTTGTCGATGGGAACAAGGACGTGCGGCAAGGAGCCCGAGCGGGGCTGCCCCGTCCCATCCAGCTTGAGCAGCTGCAGCCGCGGGGTCGTCGCGGGCGGGAAGCGGTAGAACTGGAAGGTGAAATACACGGTGTTGGGCCACGGCGTCCCCTGGTCGTCCTCGGGCATCCTGAACCCAACAGAGCCGTGGATTAGCCAAGCATCCTCCGCGGGGCGTGGGGCGTCCGTCACGCACTGGCGAAGGGGGACAGCAGGTGCCGCAGGGCACACGCCGCCTCCTTCACCCACGTGGACAGCTCTCCTGGGACCTGGCAGAGCCCGCCCGATGCCCACCCTGCACCCGAGAGCTGGCCAGCAACACACTGTCTGCGTTTGCAGGACAGAACCCAGGACACGCAAAGCAGGGCTCACAGCGCTGAGAAGCGGCTGTGCTGAGTCCTCGCCAGACAAAGCAAAGACAGACAGCATGCCTTCCACTCCTGAGACCCGCATGCAGCGAGTCTGCCAGGCCAGGACCACACGGAAGTTTTCATTCAATGCAAAACACGTAGAGAGTAACACAGGCTGGAGAGTCAAGAATTCACCTGCTAAAGGCAAGAAACTGTAGCACTATTTCGTTGCTCTGCAGACAATCGGATTCTTCCTTCTGAGGGTTGAATCTCACGGGGTCTGCAGGGTTCACAGCCTCGGCGGGCCGCTGGCTGGCATCCAGCACCTCGGGGAAGCCGCAGGCCTGCAGCCGCGCCAGGGCGGCTCTCGGGAGCTTCCTGCCGGAGCTGAAACCCAGGGCCGATCTCAGCCGGCCTCCAGGGAAGGGCCACTGAGTGGCAGCACAGGACAGACCCACCGTGCCGGGACACACGGTCCCGACGGCACAGCGTCTGCCCATCCCCCCGAACCCGCCCCTCACCTCCGGGTCTGGGTCCCCACGACAATCGGGGCGTGTACAGGGGCGAAAGGCAGCTCCTGCAGCTGCTCGGCCACACACATGCCCGGGGCCATGGACGTCTGGCTCAGGTCGGCTTCCAGGTGAGAGATCCCGCCCTCCACTGGGAGCTCCTGCTGGATGAAACGAGGCCCCGGCGAGGCCCCCAAGGGTAAGGACCCCACCTGCCAGCAACGCTGCTCAGACATGGGGCCCGTCCGTGACCGCCTGTCACGCGTTAGCACCAGCTGCACTTCCACTTCAGGTAAACAAGAAATAACTTCAGCAAAGCACGCCTCGTGTGGTACCTGGGACACGCTCGCACTGAAAAGCTATTGTTTATCTGAAATCCTGTATTCTGTGCGAGTGGAAAGCACCGAGGAAGGACCCGTGGATTCCATGCGCAGCTCGGGGCCGTGGAGATGCGCGGCGCTGGGGAGGCAGGTTAACACGGAGACCCAGCTGTGGACGGAGACGGACCCTCCGGCAGCGCTGCCGGGCCGACCGGGGCACGAGCCTGGCTCGTGGGTGACACAGACGTTTCTCGTCCCCACGTCACATATATTGAGCCGCCCACTTGCCCCCAAAGCAGCAGGCTTGGTCTAAGCCAAAAACTCCAGGGCGCTCTCCTTCCAGCTCGGTCCTCAAGCTCTGTTTCTGGTCAGAAAGGACACCACACAACCAGAGCAGGCCCGGCAATAAAGAGACCAGGCTCCCCACCGACACAGGAGCCCGCATGCACGGGGGGCAGCGTGAGCAGGGGACACAAAGGCAGGGCCACCGGAGGGAGGCCACGGAACAGCTGTACGAACAACTGCAGCCCCGCCCGCCACCACCCCCCGCCCGGAGTGTGGGGCACGGCCTGACACGCTGCCGCGTCTTCAACAACCAACTACGCGGAGCTTCTCTTCCTCCACGGACCCCGGGGCGTGACTGGGGACAGTTTCCAGGTGGAGTCGCCGGCCTTGGAGACCCAACCCCCAGCGTGAACGGCTGAGGGCAGGGGAAATAGCGGACCCGGGGCGGCAGGCCTCACTCACGCCCCCCACCCCCCTGCGGGCGGCAGCAGGAGGCCCTGGAGAGCCGGCGGCCAGATGGCCTCTGTGTCCATCTCTGTGAACCCTCCCTCCCCGTCCCAAGCCCAGAGGCCTGGGGGTGGCTTCCTGTCGTCTCCTCCGTCAGAGCAGAAGCCCCACCCAACCACCAGCAGGACGTCCCAGTCCCAGACCAGACAGACCAGATGCTCACTGGTCACCAGGCAGGAGGCAGCCAATCTCTGCAGCATGGACAGTCCCTGTGACCACGTCACAGAGAACCCATGATGGGCTCAGTCACCCAACCAGGGACCAGCGTGGGGGCCAAGTCAGGCCTTCCCAGTGTCAGGGGCCTGGGGCCACTGCTGGGAGGGAACGGGGCGCACTCACCTCCTGGGCCTGCGCAGGCTCGGGGCTGCCGGGCGGACGGGAAGCGAGTTTGGCCGAGCGACACGGAGTCGGGGACCGCGGGGACGCTGCCAGCTGGGAGAGGGACAACTGAAGGGAAGAAAGCTCAGGTCACGAGGTACAAGGCCCTCCAGGGACTTGTGGAGGCCCCCGGCCAGGCCGCCCACACCGACAGGGAGGGGGCCCAGGCGCAGCCTCGGGAGGCGCGGGATCTGCACTCCAGCGGTGGCTGCTCTGGAACCCAAACGGTCTCTGGTTCCCTGGACGCGAATTACGGAGTCAGGCTCCGTGACGGCTCCTAGACGGTGACGCTTGCATATAAACAGCAACGAGGAAAAGCAAGTGGAGAAGGGGGCGGGCCAGGGAGGCCAGGTTCCCCGCACGCATGGGCGGCAGGGCGGCGGCCTTCGACCCTCGGAGTTTCACCTCCATCTCTGGGTGGACCATCGCCAAGGCCCCTTCCGGTTCTGACCCAGTTCTGACCCTCTGCTCCTCTAACATGAAGCAGCCAGTGCAGGCACTGCACAGACAGCTGGGGTGGACTCCCCACTCCGCCCCTGCGTCCCCACGTGACCGTGGACAAGTCCCCTACCCACCTGCCTCGCTCTCCTGGTCTGTAAAACAGGGATGATAGCAACACCTAATCCCAGGACTATCGAGGGGATTAAGTGGAAGTTCGTGGGAAGGGCTTGGCTCGGGACCCAGTGCCGGGTAAGCCTCCTACTGGAGTCTAAGAGGGAGGGGTGGGGGTCCCGCACTCTCCTGAGAGCCTCCGACTCTCAGATCCTGGAGTCACATTATAAATAGGACACTCGTTGTCAGCAATGACAGTGGCCCAAGGGAGGTGCTGGTAGAGATGGACTCAGAGCCCAGGTGAGAGGGTGCACGTGGCTATGGGGGATTCCGGCAGCATCTTCAGGGGGCAGAGAGCACCTTAAGGGTCTGTGACCCTCAGAGCCAGAAGCTGCAGTGAGCCTCTCCTGCCCTGGAGGGGAGAAGTGCTCTCCTGCGGCCCATGAACTCTGGGCACGTGTGGAAACTGCCAAAGGGAAACAGCTGGGACAGGCCCGCAGGGAGGCCAGGAAGGGTCCCCAAACACGCGTCTTCAGACAGGTACAGCATCCACTTCTGGTCCCGTTTCCAAGCTGCACGGTACACGTTAAACCCACTTCTGGGAACAGCCTTTGGTACTGAATTATTCAACTCTTCTAGAAAGTTAATGTCCAGGGTGACGCTGGCAGACAGTCATTGGGGGGACAAGCCAGCCTGATCTTGATCAAAATCACACAATGGCCTCCAGATTCGAGGGGCAGCCACGCTGGCCACACAACGGCCCAGCGACCAGAGCTTCCTGTCCACGCAGGAAGCCCTCTCCTGGCAGAGGTGGTCCGGGGCCGGGGCAGGGGGGCGAAGACCACACCCTGGCGTCTCAGGAGAGAACAGCTGTTCGGTCCTGATGGGCCTCAGCCCCCAGACGTCACCGTCAGGGACAGCACACCATGTTAATGTGGAGCGGGTCCTTCGATGCAAACCGGGGGCCACCAGCCGCCTCCACAGCCGCCGCACAGACGGGCGGGAGGAGGACCGGGACGCCCCGGCCACCGCAGCAGCAGCCCCTCCCCCGGCGGCTCCCCAGGAAAGCACACAGGCACCACCGGCCCTTAAAGATGCAGAGAGAACGTTCCTGCCCCCAGAGCCTCTACATAACTGGCTTCGGAACCCCGAAAAGGCCCGTGGGCCGCACTCACCCCTGGTCCCACGGGCGAGTCCTGGGAGGTGACGAGCCCCTGGGCGGGCGGCACTGGCGGGCCTGCAAGGAAGCACACGGGATGGAGATAGCATCAGCCTCGCGGGCCCAGGGCGCCCCGAGCCCCAGCTCATGGGGTCTAACAAGTCTCCCCTCGGCGGTGTGGGTCCTGCATCTCAGAGCTGGGCAGCAGGGACCAGGCAGCACCCACGCTCCGTGGAGAAGACTCGAGCGAACGCGAAACCCCCGAGGGCAGCCCCTCCTAAGCCACTGCCGCAGAGAAGGAAAGCCGGGCCCTGGCTGCAGGCTCGGCCGCCCTGGCTCTGCGGGCTCGCTCAGCGAGGCTCCACGGGAGGCGGAAGCCCCCACACGTCCCGGGCTCACGCAGCCGCCTGGGGCCCCCCCGTGTCCCCACCTGCTCGCACACCTGCTCTCAGAGAGCCAGGTTGGCTGCATCCCTGCCGGGCAGGCTTGCTGTTCATTAGGTAAGAGACGTGCAAACAGCCACGCGCAGCGGACACTGCCAGCCGGGCCGCGCGGCTGTCCGGCTGTCGCACTGCTCAGCCACTCTGGGGCCCACTAAGCACAGCCTGGCGGGGCGGGCGTGTTAGTACCAGGACGGGTCCGGGCCAGCCCTTCACGGGCGGCTGAGAGTGTCCTTTGACCTTGGTGATCCTCCATGGAGCCACCTGCTGAGCACTGTCCCCACACAAGGGCAGGGCGAGGCCAGGCTGCCGCTGGCCTGTGCTGCTTCCACCCCGTCCCCACGTGGGAGGTCAAGGCCGAGCAGCCCCAGCCCGGCCCTGCGCCCTGCACGGGAGCCCTAGGCACGGCTGCGCGCTGGCCTCTGTGGGCTCACAACCACTTCACACGGGCTGCGTGCCTGCGCCCACGCCCACCAGCGCCACTGCCCCCGCCACCAGTGGGCCGCCCTGGCCTGGCCCTGAGACCCTCCAGGCCCAGGTGGGAGAGAAGCACCTGCCCACCAGGTGACCCGCCTGGACTCCCCGAGGACCACGGCCCATCTCCTGCCCTTGGGGCCACGCCCTGCCCCACTCATCGGGGTTCCCTTCAGACACCAGGCCCTGCCCACTTCGCACGACCACCACACCCGCTGGGCTTCAGGAGAGCCCGCCCCAGCGGCCTCGCCTGCCTCCTGTGGCCCTGGCCACACACCTGGGCTCTCCCTCCTGCCTCTGTGGCCTCTGCTGCCCAAGCCCCACATGGCCACATCCACGCTCTGGAACAGGCGGGCGCCATGAACATGGGTCGAGCCCACGAGCCTCTCACCTTTCCTTACAGCCCTGAGTCCCCAGGACACGTGGTGCAGGGCGGGCCCTCGGCACCTGCCAACCAGCCAAGCAAACCGCGGGCCGTGCCCGTGATGCCGTACGCTCCACAGAGAATGCCCGACCCCCCCCCCCCCCGGTGCCGCTCTGGGTCACGGGAAACGGAGTAACAGCCACGAAGCCTCTGCCCACCGAGGAGGAACCGAACACACAAAGCTCCACCCAAACCTGCCCCCGCTGTCCCCACCAGGGCACGCCACCAAAGCCCCTCTAGCAGCTTCAGACTCCCCCTGGAGAAGGCAGGGCAGGTTCACCCCGGGCAGAGGGGCTGGGCTGATGGGGAATGAGGGTCAGGGACAGCCAGGGGTGCAGAGGGAGCACCCCTCAGGCAGTCCAACCTGCCAGCACCCCGCCTGCCCAGCCCCCTTCTAACAAGCCAAGTTCCGTGGTGCCTGACACCCTGGGACGGGAGTCCCAGGAGCCTGTGACCCCTGAAATGAGCTCACTGGGGGGAGCGAGAAAAGCACCAAGCGGGTCCCTGGAAGCAGCACACAGATGAGGGTTTGTGGGGGCCCCCGTCCTGCAAGAGCGTACCCCTCCCTGACCATCTCCTCCAAGAGCACCCACTTCAATTCCTGCAAGTCTCCCAGAAGCCAGGGCGCAGGTGTCTGACTGGGAAGCCCCGCGCCCCCACAGAGACAACCGGGGGCAACGTGCGTGTAGCGGGCGCACGCGCTCTCACACCTGGAGCGTGTGCAGGAGGCCTGTGGCTACACCGCAGGACGCCGCAACCCACCAGGACACACACGCGCCCCAGAAGCCGAAGCCCTGGGATCAAAGCGGCCCGTCGCGTGGGGACCCTGGAGCAGAGAGAAGGGGGCCTGACGTGGAAAAGCTGCCGGGATAAGCACGTCCCACAGCCTGCGTAACGCAGCCCCGCCTATGACGAGGGAAGGTGGGAGACACCCCACGTGGACTTAGGTGTGTAGGCGAATTCCCTGAAACTCACACTATGGACGAGTAAGGGCTACAGCGTCACCCTTCACACTGTGCGTAAGCGCATACCTGTTTACTACCCGTGGGATCAAAATAGCTTCAAGTTCAATTTATGCCCTTCTGTCCCAGGGAGACCTGGATGCAAAGGCCCCTGGGCAAGCCCCCGCCCCACACAGCACTGAGCAGCGAGAGGCTCCCCCTGTGCGGGCGCCCCCCTGGGGGCAGCAGGGCAGCAGGGCCACGCGGGCCCTGGTTTCAGGTAAGTGACCTGGACATTAAAAGGAGGCAGGGACTCAGAGACCACAGCTCTGCCTGCGGGCGGCGGGCGGCTCAGGGGCTGTGGCCGGGAAGCCGTGGTCAGCGCACCCACGCGAGGGACTCAGCCAGTGTCCCCGCGCCACCTGAGTGACCTGCGGCGCCGGCAGGGTCTGCGCCGATGGCTTGAGGCCAAGGACAAGGCCGCCTGACTGAGGACTCTTCCTCCCTGACCCCTACCAACCCCAACACTCTCCACCCCGGAAAACCGCTGTCAGAAGAGCCCAGCTGCCCCCAGAGCCCGGACGCCCTGCGCGCCACCCGAAGGCAGGGCAGGGGCTGCAGCGGCCCAGCACCGGGCTGCCACGTCCCACAGGGTCCTCCTGCTCCCTCGGCGTGCTCCCCGGAGGGGCGCCTGCAGGCCATGCCAAGCGGAGGGGCGTTCCACGCTAGAAAAAGGGGGGCTATTTTTCAAGTCAACACGTAGCAGACAGAGCTTTAGGGGCAGGTCTCAGAAAGATATAAAAACAAGTACAGATAAATGATAAATGAAGAATCAGGCCTGGTCTTCACAGACGTCCTACAGCTGGAGGGGGCGGGGCCTGCCAGCACCCCCTCTGGAAACACGAGCGGTCCCCAAAGCACGACCACCTTCCTGCGGCGGCCGACAGCTGATGGCCATCCCGGAGCAGGCCCCGTGGAGGTGACAGGCTGAAGCCTTTGATCCCAAAGGCCAGCTGTCTTCCCCAGAACCCTGGGGGGGAGCAGAGTCAGTAGGCGGGGCCTGGGGAGGGCGCTCACGGAGGGAAATGCTGCCCAGAAAGCAGCCGGCCTGTGCGCACCTGAGGGTCAGGCATTTGCTGGGGGGCAGGGGGCAGGCCACTGCTTTGTCATCTGCAGCGGCTCAGGCCAAGGCGGGGTGGGGGCCAGGCCCTGCAGCGGTGGGGGCTCTGCCGACGTCACGGGACTGGGGACAGCGGGCTGGCCCCAAAAGGCCGGGGGAAGGAAGGGCCATCGCGGCTGAAGACACAGCCCGTGTGACTAAGAGGAAGACTGTGAAGAAGCGCTTTCCCCATCAGGCCTGACGAGCCGGGACCGATCTGCACGAATGGTGCCCCAGACACTGAGAATTCCGTCCTCACCATCTGGGGGTAACAAGCCGCTCCCCCTGAGGCTCTGATGGCTGGAAGGGGTGACGAGCCAAGTCTAGGGAGAGATCAGGAGACAGCGGGGTGGGGGGAGTGGGTAGAGGTCCCTCTGCTCAGGAGCTCAGGGCACGGAGCGGGGCACAGGGGGCCGGGGGGGCCCAAGGTGCCCGACAGGAGGGGAGTACCCGGACGCACCAGTGCCGCCGGCTGCGGTCACCTTCAAGGGCCGCCTCAGAGCGCCAACTCCCTGGTCACGCTCGCAGACGCTCCGCAGAACGGGCCCCCTCGCCCTGTCCCCCGCGCTGCTGGCGCGTTTCCTGGGGACAGGGCCCAGGCACAGAGGGTCCCAGCCATGTCAGGAATCCAACTCCGTCTGTCCTGGGGACTCCGTGACCACACACTTTCAGGGGCCCCTTCCATGCGGCTGTTTGCAAGTCTATGAAGCAAACACAGAATTCCGACGCCCAGAACATTCGAAAGCAAAATATGGGTCAGGGAAATTCCGAGTCACGAAAAGTAAAGACGCAGTGCCCTCTAGTGGCCCCCGGCACACTTCCAGGGAGGGTGACGAATGGACCCTTGCTCCCGTGCCATTTTATAGAAGAAATAAAAAGGATAATTCATGACAGAAAGCCAAAGTGCCGCACTTAAAGTGACAGCCACATACATTAGGGTCTCCAAAGGACCCGTCTCAGCTGGCGGAACAGAGGAGTAAGGCGTTTCCATCGTGAGCGGAGACCGGCGGCTGTTTAAGCAGCTGCGCTGGGCCCTGCGAGGCCACTGTCCTCAAACGCACGGTGTCTGGGGCAAGGGCGATCGTGCCGACGGATGTGAAGGCAGCAGTAAATCCCAATAAACACGCCAGTTCCCGTCCACGCAGGCCTGCCGGTCCCCAACGGCGGCTGAAGAGCCGAGGACGCCGCTGCCACCCGTCGGCCCCGCACTCCGCTCCTGCGGCCGCCCCGCGTCTGCTCCCGCAGGTTTTCGCATGAACCCAGATTTGGAGGGTGAGCTGGGACAACAGCCCCGCCTGTGAAGCTCTGCGCTGCAGCCCGGGCGCCCTGCCCCGGGAGAAGCCCCGCAGCCAGCCAGCCAGCCAGCCAGCCAGGCAGAGACTCCTCTCGGGGCCATGGGGTCCATCTGAGGCCCAGAGCGAGCTGCCCCTGGGGGCGGGGGGAGCCACAGCGCTCCTCACAGCCCGCCCCGCTCTGTACCCGGCTCCCTCCGGAGGCGGGGTGGGGCCCTCCCGAGCCCGGGCGCAGCGCCCCGGCCCTCACTGCGCGCTCAGCAGAGCAGCGGCAGGAACAACCGACACCTGCTCACCCACGGCTCTCGGGGCGCAGGGCCAGCGGTCAGAGCCGGGTGCACCCACGCAGAAGCCGCAGCAGGTGTGGGAAGACCTGGGCTCCGACTCAGGGGAGGCCCTCGGGCACGCCCGCCGGGCTTGCCCACCCTGACCCCTCCCCTCCGAGAGCAGCACCCAGAGATCCCCTCTGGAGACCACCCTCCCAGGCCCACCACGCAGTCAGCGTGGGAGCCCCCCGACCCCACATGTCACAGGGGGTAACAGCAAGTGATTGAAAGTGTTCTTTCCGGGGGATCCCCAGGCCTGAGGATGAGCATGGGGCCCCCAGGCCACCACGTGGAGACCTTCCTGGAAGGGCCCCAACACTGACAGCCTGAGGACAAGGGTACGGGTTTGGGGGAGAGACGGACAGGTGGACGGCCCTGTGGACCTCACTGTGCAGCCCTGCCTCGCATCGGCTCTGCCCCTGGGTTTTCTGTCACATGAGCCCACAAAGTCCCTCTCTCGTTCAGGCCACTTTGAGCTGAGTTTCCGTCCCTGTGCCTGATAAAGACACGACCAAAAGAAAAGCTCTAGATCAGGGCTCAGCATACCAGGACCCACCGGCCCACGCCCCGTGTTCACAAATAGAGTTTCATGGGGACACAGCCACGCTCACTTGCCCACAGGTCTCTGTGGCTCCCACGCTTGGCCAGCAAAGAGGCGCAGCCGCCACACGGGTGGCGTGGCGCTAAGGCCGCCGCCCCGGCCGCAGGAGCACCTCGCTGACGGAGGCAGAGGTCCTGAGCGCACGGGAACCAGATCACAACAGGCACAGCTGGGAGGCTCCCCACAGGTTGTGCTCATGGAAATATGGCAGGGAAAGGACAGAGAAGTCCCCCGGACTCCGTGCCCCCCAACACGCACAGCCTCCCCGGCCTTCAACAGCCCACACCGGAGCAACACGTGACTCTCTCCGCCACCTAAAGTAGTTGTTGGTTTGTTTACTTTGTTGTAACGTGAGCTCCATGAGGACAGGAGCCTAGAAGTGCCTGGCACACCAGACTCCGGCGGGGATCTGGTGGGGGGAGGGGGAGGGGAAGGAGGGCCACCTGAGGAAACGCGCTCCAGCACCTGCATGGTGGTGCGCGTCACAGGGCCACGCCACCCGGAGCTCTCGGGCCCGGAGAGCCCTTCCCTGGGCGGTGGCACGGCGCTGGCACACACCCCCAAGGACTTGGGGGTCAAAAGGCTCCGTGGAGATGGGCTGCCCTGGCTCCTGCCGGCTGGGCACCCTGTCCCAGGGAGTTTTAGGGTCTGCGTTGAACTGGATCGGTGGCTGCAAGGGGTGTGACAGGGGCCCACTGCCCACCCACCGACGCTGCCAGCCAGAGCGGTGACGAGCAGTACAATGACGACGATCGCGATGACAGCCGACGGCAACCGTGACGCACGCACCCACGCCAGGCAGCCCTGAGCTCTCGGCCGAGCCTTTGCCATCGCGTCCCCTCTGCGCCTCGGAGCGCCTGGGCCGGCTTTCCCCTCTGGTTGTCCCCGGCCCGTCGGCCTGGAGCGCCTCTGCCTGTGACCCCTTCCCTCCCTGCGCGTCTCAGTCTCTCCGGTAATGCTCACGGCGGCAGGCGCTGTAACACCCTCAGTCTGCGGCTCAGCCGCCAACCTGGGGCTCAGTGTTCCCTCCCGGAAGGCCTCCCTCGCGTACGCTCCGTCTGGCGTGGCCTCCCCAACCCCAAGGTCCAAGAAGAGCCTCCGTTTCTTTCCCCTGAGATGTCACAAGTTTTGTTGTTCACACTGAGGTCTTGGAGACGCCGCACTTTGCAGCTGAGGAAGCTGCAGGACGGTGTCACCAAGGGTCGGGGGGGGGGGGCGCGGGGGGGTCCGACCGCACAACCACGCCCACGCCCCCAGCCCACCCTGCCTCTTTACAGCCCGGTCCTGAGGGTCCGCCCACAGCATCCTGCGAGGGTCTATCTCGTTCATCCTCACGCCTTATCCTGCAACCCGTCGTGCTGCTAAGTCCGTGGCAACTCGTGACGACACAACAGGAGACCAACAAGCCCTTCCCCGGACTCTGCCATCGGTCACACCCCTCGCTGTGTCCCGTCACCTGTTTCCTGTGCCGGCACCAACGCCCGCTCTTCTGGCTGCCATGGCGGCAGGGTAAGTCAGCACACCAACAAAGATGGAGCCGCGCATCTTCTTCAAAACTGGCCTGGCTCCTTCTGCTGCCGTGTGTTAGTGTGGGGAAAGCACCCATCTTAAAAGGAAGCAAGGCAGCGCACGAGAGGACGCAGTCCGGACGGAGAGCCCGGGCCAGGGGTCAAGGTCACAACAGCACGTAACAAGGTCAGGGAGAGCTCAGAGGCGCGGGCCTTTGGGAAGCTGTCCAAACCACTGACCCGCAGCCTGGAGCGGTCGGTCTCAGCGGCCGGGAAGCCGCCAGCGGCTGGCAAGGCTTCTGCTTCTGGCCCAGATGGAGTTAACAGTCACCACATTTATCCTCCCACCGGAAACGAATTTTGTGAAAACTGACAAACTATATAAAACAGTGGTTTTCAAGAGAGTGGAACTCAGGCAACAAGAGCGTGATCTTGAGGAACAAGAAACAGAGGAGGTGAGCCCTGTGCATTTGGAGGGTCTGCAGGTGGCGGGGAGGGGAAACCCAGGGCGGGGGCTGGTTGGAGAAGACGGAGCCGAGAGTCCAACAGACGGGCAGAGCGCCAGGCCAGGGCAGAGCGCCAGGCCAGGGCGAGCTCCGGGCACGTACACAGGTCCCTCGGATTCGGCAGGTCACTGATCAGGAAGCCACCCAGGCCTGGCGCAAGAGCCGCCTGAACAAGAGCAGTGCTCCC
This sequence comes from Furipterus horrens, assembly GCF_987537825.1. NCBI lineage: Eukaryota > Metazoa > Chordata > Mammalia > Chiroptera > Furipteridae > Furipterus > Furipterus horrens. The sequence continues at coordinate 2,849,823 of NW_028327173.1, forward strand.
ACGGGGCCACCGGCCAGAGCACTCTGCGGGTCTTGTCACACTGTGGGGACTGATGAGCCCTGGACTACATGCGGCTCTAATAAACCTCCAGGGCAAGCCCTGAAAGGACCAAACTGTCTGTCACACAGAAACAGTCAGCACCCAGCACGAGAACGCGTCAGAGACGACCGGGCATGAAAACACACCCGGAGTCAGGACCGAACGCCACCAAAACTGGCCCGGACCTGGCAGCAGCACTAGGAGCAGCAGGCGAGGCTGTCACAGTAGCTGCGCTGCCTGCATTCGGAGTGAGGGGACACCCCAAACGTGCTACGTCAAAACAGGGCGGGTACAGAAATGGCCGAGGCCGGGCTTCCGGAGCTGGAGCGACACAGGAGGGGCCGGGGCAGAGCAGACACGGTGGGGAAAGGAGAGTGACTGTGAAGACGGGGGACCAGAAACTGCCTGGCACGGGGCACCGCGGGAAGGGACGACCAGGAAAGGTGAGTGGAGCATCCGAGGGCTGGGGGACAGCGGGGCCCCAAGACGGACAGGGAGAGACGGACGAGAAAAGGAAGAAGAAATAATGATCGAATGTCTTCCAGCTGTGAGGAAACCTATAAACCCAGAGATCCAAGAAGCTCGATGCACCACAAACAAAAGTGAGGTCAAGGGCAACTCCAGGAAACAGAGGCAGCGGCGGACGAGGCTGTCACCCTCCTCGAGCCCCCTCACGAGGACAAACAGGGAACCGGCACAGCAGAACCAGACGCCCACACAGCCCCCTGCCTCGCTGACCCAGGCCCCCGAGGGACCGCGGCTGCCCCGCAGAGCACACGAGGAGCAGGACAGCGAGGCTCTCCGACGGGGCCAGCTGCTCGGGCCCCGGGCCGTGACCGTGTCGCCCACGGGACGCAGGTCCGCTCTGCTCGGCCCCAAGCGGCTCGGGCGACCACGTTCACGTTGCTCACTGTCCTTTTAAGTGACTTAATCAAAAACCAGAGTGACTGTGTTGATTTTATCACAAAATATCCCTATTTTCATAATCCAGAACACTGTCCTTCTCTCCTACGTCGTTTCTTAGAGGTTGGCATTTGCTCTATTTTATTTTTAAGTGTAACTATGACTATGTCAAACAAGAAAAGATCCTAGGTTTAAAACCGGGAATCAGAAATGAATGTGACCCTTTGCTCAGAATTTTTAAACTGCATATTCTATGCCTTCAATGCATTCAACTCGATCCAATACGAGTGGAAATTTATTCTGCACCGAGTCAGACAGAACCCTCAGCCTCCCCCTGCGACCACAAGGGGCTCCAGCTGACACTCTGGCAATTTTTCAAGGACAGGCAGGCGGTACATTTCAGAACCACTTACATAAGAGGCTTTTCAATGTGCCCCCGGTGGGGAGCAGCCACCCCGAGAACAGGCTGGTAAGCACAAGAGCAAAAATCAAAAGCACGAAACCGTTACAACCATCAGATGCACCGCCTCTTGGAAAACACAGTTACGATTTGGAACCTGCATGCTTTCAGATACCAAGTCGGCTGCTTCCACCCACGGTGGAGTGAGAAGCAACAAGACCAATTCCCATAAAATCAATCTCAGCTCATAAAAATTCACTCCCAGACGCAAGGCCCGGTGTCTCCCCCCATCACCCAGGACCTACGGCCAACAGACGCTGGCAAGCCGTCCCAAGGCCTGGCACTTCATCCGAGGACATCCACCGGGAGGAGGGGCACACACGGAGCTCCCCTCTACTGCCTCACTCATTCATTCCCTGTTTTGCTAACTTTCCAGCCACCCGTGATCTAGAATATTCTTGCAGCTGGGGAGATCTTCGGACGCTCAGAGCCGGGTCCACACCCATTCCCAGCGAACCTCCCCAGCACGCCCTTCTAACCTCTGCAGCTCTTTTCACCGCAGCAGGGATCCTCAGGCAGGACGCCGGCTGGGTGGTCCTCGGCATCAAGCAGGAGCCCCCGACGCAAGCTACTGGCCACAGCAGAAGGGGCTGAGCCCACCACACCTGACGCTGAAGCCACAGCTGCTCCCTCGGCTGCCTGCGTGCACGGGGCTGTGTCGCTGCCCACAGGAGCCACAGCACTCTGCGGGTGACCCTCGCCCCCTTTCCTAAAGCCGCAGACTGAGATCACAGACTCCCACCTCTGGACAGGGCTTCAAGGAAGCAGAAAGCATTTTTTAAAAACAACAAACCCACAGCCACATTAACAGGGCAAGGGGGAGCTGGCAGTCCGTGGCTTCGGGCCTGCCTCTAATTCCCGAGCCCGCGTTGGCAGGGTGGCCACATGAAGCAGCCGTCAGGTGTCACCAAAAGAACCTTCCACGGGCCGTCAGTCAGGGGCTGCAAGCAGCTGGACTGACTGGTGGCAGGAGCGCAGGGGACAACCGCTGGCCGTGCCGTGGCGCCATTCAGTGCCACCCCCCACTGCAAGCCCAAGCTCGGGCACCCGCTCCACACTGCAGCCGCCTGCGCCCCCCCTGCTGGTGCCACTGCACTGCACCGAGGGCCTTTCCTCGGGAGCGGATGGGGCCGGGCTGCATGCTGCCCAGGAGGCCAGCTCTCTGCAGCACTTACCTGAAGGGGACGTGGGTGTCTTCCTGGAAGGCCGCTGCTCCTCCCTGGGGTGCCCCATGGGTGTGTCCAGGTGTCCGTCAGGGCTCAGCGAGTACTGGAAATGGACTGTCCCCGACTCCACCTGCTTCACCTGCGATTGACCACAGAGCGATGATGGCCACAGTCCGTCATCAGGACCCTTTTACCGGAATAATTCAACCAGGAACAAGTCACATGTTCTCAGACTACAATCAAGCAAATTTCTGAGCAGAAAACCATCGGGAGGCCACACTACCACCGAGTAACCCCAGGGGACCCCATTATCGCAGGGTAACACTTATGCAAATGGAAACCACAACAGTCCTCCAGCTCCGAATGGGCTTTTTAAGTTAACCTACGTGAAACTGACTCTGTCAGCGTGGGTGTGGGGTGGCCCAGCACAAGCGGGGTGCAGAGCAGCTCCATCGCCCAAAGCCCCCGGCACGCCGCCCCCTTGTGGCTGGTCTTTTCAAGAAGAGCGTGCAGCCGGAGTCACCTCGCTGTGCAGACGGGGGCCTTCACTCCACACGTCCCCCGTCGCTCCTGTCCCTCGCCCGGTTGCACCCTCCCGTGCGGCGCCCCACAGCCCATCTATCTGCTCACCCATTTAAGAGCGCTAAGCTGCTCCCGGCGCGGGTGACAACACAGAGCGGCTCTATCTCCCGTGCAGCGAGGTCACCTCTGACTCCCGGAAGGGCAGCCACAGAGCAACAGGGAAAACCCTGACGTGTGCGGAAGGACTGGTCCGTGGGGCTCGGTGGACAGTCCTGTATTTACTGTGTTAGATTTCACCGCGTGGAGGCCTTTGTAAACAACACCGTTTTGTAAGTTCTGCTTTGCAGCTTTTCATCGCTAGTACATAGAAATAAGGTTGGCTTTTTATACTTGACCTTCTCTTGTATCCTGCAACCTCGATACACTCACTCATTTCAGGAGTTCTGCGTAGCGCCCGTGAGGTTCTCTACACAGATGACCAAGCTGTCTGCAAGTAAGAACAGCTTTGGCCCTTCCCCTCCCGTCTGTGTGCCTTTCCCGTTGCTCTCCTGCCTGGCTGCGTGGCCAGGACCCCGGCACAACACTGAGTAAGACTCTGAAGGCCCTGAGCGGGCCCCTCCACCTGTCCCCGGAGGAGGGTGTCCACCCTGCACCCTAAGTGCGACCTAACTAGGGGTTTTGTGAGTGCCTGGGGCCAGACTGAGAGAAGGCTCTTCTACTCCTAGTTCGCTCCAAGCTTCTACATGGACGCAGACTTCTGTCAGACGCGTCTCCGCATCCATCACGACGCTCCTATCGTTTTCCTTCCTTAGGCTGTTCCTATGGTGAACCACAGTTATAGGTTTTCTAGAAGAAAAGAGCCTCGCACTCCTGGGATGAGGCCCCTCTTGGTCGTGGGGTACTGTTTTCCATATTGTCGGACTCAATTAGCTAATATTTTGTTAAGTATTTTGCATCTGTGCTCATGAGGGCTATGTGTCCATAGTCTCCTTTCTCTGTCCCTGAGGTCGGCGTAACACAGGCCCCCTGACATGCACTGGGATTGTTCCCTTCTCTTCTGTGTCCTGGAAGAGATGAAGAGAACTGGCATCATTCCTTCTTTAAATGTGGAGTAGAATTCACAGTGAATGGGCCTGGATAGTTCTTTTTCAAAATATTTCTTAACTGTGATTGCAGTTTCTGTTACACAGGGCTGCTCGCGTTACCGACCTCAGCTGGGGTGAGGGCCGGTGGTTGTTTGGGACGGACTGATCCATTTCGTCCACATGGTCAAGTTTGTGGGCACAGAGGTGTTCAAAGTGTGTGTTCCCCGGACGCCCCGGCGTGGTCTGTAGGGACAGCCCTTCTTTCATTCCTACTGTTAGTGATCGGCGTCCTCTCACTTTTCTTTTTCAGTCGTATTAGAGGTTTATCAATTGTATTGATCTCTTCAAATGATCAGGTTCTGGTCTCATTGGTTTTCTCCTTTTTTTTCTTTATTGTCTTGCTGTTTTCAATTTCATTGACTTCTTCTCTTTATTCCTGGCTTCCTTCTGCTTGCTTCGGGTTTATTTTGTCCTTCTTTTTCTAGTTTCTAAAGGTGGAAGATTAAATTATTGACTGGAGTCCCTTTTTCTGTCCTAATATAAGCACACTCAATGCTATAAATCTCCACACAAGCACACTTCAGCTGCATCCTGCAAATTTCGGTATGTTGTGTTTTCATTTTTGTTCAGTTCAAAACACCATCCACTTCTTCCTCGAGGGTTCCTCTTTGACAGTGGGTTCCTTAGAAACGCACTAATTCCCGAGAGTTTCTAATCCTCTATGTTATCTTTACTATTTATTTCCAACTTAATTCCATTATGGCCACAGAACATACCTGTGTAATTTCAATTACTTTAAAATTGTTAAAGTCTTTTGTGTGTGTGACTCAGCACATGGGCATTGGTGGACGCTCCGTGTGCACTTGGAAAGAATGTGTGTTCAGCTGTTGGCGGTGGAGGGTTTTATCGACATCACTTAGATCCAGGCGGTGGGTGACGACGGTCGGCTCGCCTGTGTCTCGGTGACGTCCCGTCTGTGTGTGGCACAGCTTACTCCGGGCGGCGGGAGGAGGTCTCAGGCTGTCACTGTGACGTGTCCATGTCTCCTTTCAGGTCCAGCACTGCTGCTTTATGTGTTTTGAAACTCTATCTACCTTACGTGCACACACTCTTAGGGCGATGTGTCTCCTTGGTGGAGTGACCTCTATCATATGTAATACCACCGCCCAGTTCCTGGAAACTCCCTTTGCTCCAAAGATGCCTTCTGTCTCCGCTCCAGTTTCCTTTGCGTCAGTGTTCGCACGTACCGTCCCCGGTCCCTTCCCACCAGCCAGCCTGCATCCTGTCACTAGAAGGCAGTTCCTGGAGGACAGCATCTGCACGAACCTTGACTTTTCACGCAACCGGGCGATTTCTGCCTTTAAACTGGTGTGTTCAGACTACCCACATTTTGCGTAATCACTGCTATGCTTGGATTCAGGACTATCATTTGCTGTTATCTGTTCCTCCGGTTGTACATTCCTGTTTGCCCTTTCCTAGATTCTTTTGAATTCTCCTGTGGGATTTCCCACTATCTCTTCGTATCATATTTTCAGTGATTGCTCAGAACCGATATTCTATTTCTTCAAGTGGAATGTGGAAACCTTATCCCCATAGAGATCTTTACCCTCCCCCCCTTTTTTATAGTTGTCTGTGTACACCATACATGCCTACCCTATACATACTTACTACATACGTGTATATATGGTAAAACTACTGTAGCTGTATCCCGTACATATATGCCTATGTGTGTACATATATCACAAGTCCTATCGCTGTTGTAATTGTTGCCTCAACCATGCACCGTACGGTAAAGAACTCAGGAGGGGAGAACACTGTCCTGTATCATTTCTGTTGCTCCTTCCTCACTCCTGATCCACCACGTTTCCATCTGGTAGCATTTCTCTTCTGTCTGAAAAAGTTCCTCTCATGGTTCTTCTAGAGCACGTCTATCTCCCTTACAGCCTCTGAGCTGTGGTTCATCTGAGAACGTCACACGTCACCTTCGAGTCTGCAGGGCTTTGGCTGGATACAGAATTCCGCAGTCCGGAGTCCCTGCTACTGCTTCCAGAACGTTCCACCCCGCCTGGCCTCCCCAGTCTGCGCCGAGGAGTCCACGGTCACAGGTTACTGCTGCTCGCTGAGGGACGCATCCTCTGTCCGGGGCTGCTGTCAGTACTTTGTCTTCGTTTTTCAGCGGTCTGGGGATGATGGGTCTGGGGGTAATTTCTTTGTACTTACCTCCGGGCACGCTGAGCCTCTGTAATCTGTAGCTCTGGGTCTATGGCCACATTGGGGAAGTTCCCGGCCATTATTTCTTCAAGCATTTGCTCTGCACTGTCCTCCTCCGCCCCCACTGGGACTCGGTGACACTGACGTGAGCCACAGCCCCCGGGCCCCGAGGCTGCCTCCCACGCACGGGTCCCCCTGGCGCAGGCCGGGTAAGTGCCACTGACCCACCACAGAGCTCACTGACCCCTCCTCCTGCCGCTGGCACTAAGCCCACCTAGTGGCTCTTCACGTACTCAGTTCTGCAATTCCCATTTGCGCCCCTTGTCCCCTCTCGGCTGAGACCGCCTCTCCCTGTGCTGGTTCCAAGGGTGCCTGCCCCTGCGCGCTGGGGCCCTGTCACGGCGCCCGCTCTGTGGCCTCTGAGAGTCCCAGCGTCTGGGCCGCCCTCGGGGTTAACCGCGGGCTGGCTGTTTCTCCGCAAGCGGAGCTGTCCCCGGGCCTCTGTCTGTCCTCTGAGTACAGACCTCATAGTGGACGTAGGAGAGCATGCAGCCCGGAGCCACGCGTAGATCCCACGGAGAAGGTTGGTGCTTGTTCGCCCAGCGGTCGGCGCAGCCGGGTTCAGGCCACAGGCTCCGACCGGCCTCCAGGGCGTCGGGGGTTCAGCGCCCGTGCCGTGCTCTCCGGCCTCCCCTGCACGTGGCCCACCCAGGGGCAACCGGAGACCGGGCAGCCGTCCATCCCACGGCTCAGCTCCCTGAGGCTTCGGTGTGCTACTCAGGGTCAGGCTGAGGCTAGCCCGGCGCCCCCAACCACCTTTCCAGCTGCTTCCCAAGCTCCGCCCTCTTCACGAGCCCACCCCCACCCCACCCCAGCATTTCAGTCCCCTGGTCCCCTTCGCAGCCTCCAGCCAGAACCCCTGTGCCAGCAACTGCACCTGAGTCCAAGCCCAGCAGCGGGAGGGCAGCGTGTTTTTAAAGACGTGCAGGAGGGTTCAAGGGGCTGCGGAATCGTCTGTCGCTACTGGATGTCGATATTTAATGTCTGAAATTGTAAACTAAGAAATAGCAGTAGGAGCACAATACTTAGAAAACAAAGTAAACACCATAAGTCACAGCTAAGAGTTGACAGTGGCTGCCTCTGCAGATACAATCTTTTTAAGACAATAATTTGCTCAAGCGGAAAATGCCGGAGTTATTTGGGAAAGAAAACATAATCTTAATCTACTGCGTAACCTTCACAGTAAATAACACTGAAATAATCACAACATAAACCCCGGCTTAACTCAGCCAAAGACCACAGACTGTTGGCAACATTCACGCTTGCCGCTGGCTGCCACCTGCCCTCCCACCCAGCTGTAAGCTCCGTGGCTCGGGCCGCTCTCCCTAGGGTGGGTCCCAGGAAATGAGAGAGAGGACTAGCTGGGGTGGGAGCAGAGGACAGGCCGCCCGGGTGTCCATCCCCGCTGACCCGACAGGCGCGGGCACTGTCACTGATGGTGGCAGGTACGGGAGGGAGCGCGGGACTTACAGAGGTGGGGGAGTGAGCCGAGTCTGTGTCTGCCCTTGTTCACGATGTCTGGTTAGAGGGCGCTCCTCAAGGGGGGGCCCCCCTGCCCCCCCACCCCGGGGGATGTCCAGCAGTGTCCGCAGCCATCTGGGCTGTCGCCATCTGGGGGGGCTGCTGGCGGCTAGTGGGGAAGGCCAGGCCGCCGCTGGCCTCCCACACTCAGGGGCATCTGGCCCAAAATGTCGACAGGGCTGAGGTGGAGAGGCCCCGACTAGAAGGGGCACTCCTTGTCAAAAATGGCAGTGTCTGATGTACCCGTGGCCTTCAGATAATCAAACCTTCAAAAAGGTACGTCCCTGTATACTTGACGGACTGAAAGGGTGAAGGAAATGTAGCGGCGTGAGAAGGCCAAATCAAACAAAATAAATATTTACTTATATTCAGAGAGAGACAGAATGAGAGAACGAGAGAGAGAGAGAGAGAGAGAGAGGAGGGATGAGAGACCTGCGGGGCGGAGGTTCATGGTGTAACACAGCTATTTTGTACCGAGGGCTCAAACCAGACCAAGCAGGATACGGCGAAATGTGGTCCCATAACGAGAGGTATTCTTCACAATAACAAAAGCTGCACAGTCAGCTGTCCCCTGCTCGGGTCCCCAAAGCATTACCCGAATCATAAGTAACGGCACTGAAATAATGTTTGTTGCTGGAGTCAGCACACAGGTGACACACTGAAATAACAGGGACAGTCCCTTTACCTAAGGAGGAGGAGACAGCTGAGTCCTGCCGAGACAGGCGGGGCACAGTTCGGGAGCAGTAGCCAAAGAATCAAGGCAGCTTGCCCAGTCAGGGTGGCACCCGACACACCACAGCCAGGGCAGGGGGTCCCCACGGTGTCTGTGGCTCCCTGGGTCACTACTGGCCACCCTGCAAGGCCACCCGTGAGCAGGGGATGTGACCCCTCACATACACACTTCACCAGGCTGTGCCCCACTTTTCTGTGGTCTTATACTGCAGTTCAGAGAAAGCTCCATTTCAAAAGTAGCTTTTTCAAAACCTGGCTGTGGCCCACGCTCTTTCCACAGCTGGGAGAGCCAGGGGCTGGCGGGTGTGAGTGACAAGCCTTTGCACAAGCCGGGCTGCATGCCCGCCGCCCGGCTCCCTCCCCAGCCCTCATGCCACTTGGGGCCCGCCCCCAGGGCACCAGGCGTTTCGAAGTCCTTTTCTAAAAGACACGTGCAGCACAGGCGCGGACCTTGGTGCAAAGTGTGTACAAATAAGAGTCAGCCCTGAAGGTCACCTGAGAGACTGACACGTGGAGAGCGATGGGAAGACCCAAGGTCAAGGGGGCCTCCGTGAGCCCACCCTGACTACGGCTCGGCAGTCACACGTTTTTAAGGGCTTATCCGTGACAAACAAATTCTGCTCGTGAAACATCAGCTAACATATTTGTCAATTTCTAAGAACGTATGAACTTGCTAGAAACTCGCGGTCATGAAGGAGTCGCAATTATAAAGTATTAACCACTTACCTCTTTGGAGCTCATGCTGGCGGGGGGCACCTTATAGACCAGGCAGTGCAAGGGGTTGGGCCGGAGCCCGCCCTGGAGAGGCAGCGTCACGCGGCCGGAGCCCGCTTCCAGCAACGGCTTCCAGACGGCCCAGCGCACCGTGTGCGTGCGCGCCAGGCTGGCCAAGGAGGTGACAGAGGCTGCCTGGAACGGACACAAAGCACAGGGCGCGTGAGCCGTCACCCAGCCCACATGGGTGGGCGCGAGGGCGCTTTCACCACAGGGAGCAGGCAGCGAGGCTGGCGAGCATCGTTTCCGTTTTACAGAAGAAGGACCCAAGGCAGAAGCAGAAGCACCCTGCAGGAGCACGGAGCGTGGGAGGCCAGCCTCCCACTCTGAGAGCCCACCGGCCCGCCCAGAAGCCCCCACGCGGAGGATGCGGATGCGGGAGGAGAAAGGACCCGAGGGCGGGGGGCGTCACCCGGCACGTGAGCACAGCCCCGCTCCCGGGTGCTCCCCCCGCATACGGCGCCACCTGACCCTCTGGGATGAGGGGAGTAGGAGAACGGGGGCTGCCCACTGGCCCTGCGTAGCCCTGGGGCGGGGCCCTCCGTCCAACCATCCCAGGCAGCCCCTCCAACGGCAGGTGGTCACAGGGAGGGGGTGGCCTTGGCGGGACTCGGGGCCCAGGCCTGACCGAAGGGTGCGGAGCACCTCCCCAGGGAAGGGGCCCCAGTCCGCTGACCGCAGCTGCGTCAGGAGCCACAGGAAGGCGAGACCCAGGGTGAGGCTGGGCTCGGACACGCCCTGCTTGTCTGGCTGGACACGGCCACGTGACTGCACTGGGCCCAAGGCAGGTCGCCACACACACGCGTGCACACGCACACGCACACAGGGCGGCTGGGCTGCAACGCAGTCAGCGTGGGCATGAGTGGTCCCCCTGGCAGAGCAGAGTCGCATGTCCATCCAGTCCTCTGGCCGTTCCTTGCTGGACTGTGTCCCACCTGCTGCGTCCGTCACAGCCACGTGGGGAAGACACCCTGAATCAGCACATGGCTTTGCATCACCCCCTCTCACTTCCCCGGGTCCCCATCACAGTGGGACCTAGAACCACCCACTGAGCCTTCACTGGAGCTGAAGTCCAGGTCCCAGGTGAGGCGACGGCCACATTCTGCCCCGGTCACGGGGTGGGCAGACAACAGGGCCCTGTCGATTCAATGAGGAAGAACCCACATCCTGGAAGGACGAGCAAAAACTCGGCCAAGAGCGGGCCCTCGGCGTCTGCCTGTGTGTGTCAGAGAAAGACGGCGCCAGCCTGTCCCTGCCCCCGAGGCTGACGCGGTACAAACGGCGCTGAGAGCTATGGCAGCCCAGTGACGGGGGGTGACGCACCCCCTGCTCTTTAAGAACAGAAGTATTGTCAATGCGTTCAGAAGAGTAGCCACTAAAACCGGTCAGGCTTCAGTAAGAGCCAGACTGCTCGGGTAAACAGTCACCTGTAAAACCCAGTTTATTACAGAATCAAAATAAAATAAAACCCCAGTTTCTATGCTATTTGTGTAACTCCCTCTGGGTTAATTTTTCATATTAGGTGACTCTGATACCTCATTTTCCAATTCCACAGTTCCCTGTGGTCTTTAGTTGGCAATCAATACAGCTCTCTTCTGGGCGAAACACCTACCAGGTACACATGCATCCGCTCCCCTCCTTTTGTTTTTAGCCTCTAACAAGAAGAGATGCTCAGTGACTTATTGATCACTCTCCTCGGCGGGGCCATCGGCGCCACAGCGATGCGGCCGCTGTCCACGAACCTCAGTTGCTCCCAAGCAGGCGGGGCCCTCCCTAACCAGCCCGCCCCCAGCCCTGAGGAGAAGGGCAGGTGCCCCCCAGCGGGTCGGGGGCAGAGCTCCTCCTATCAGACGCTTCCAGTGGCTGAGACCTGACCTGTTACTTTATAATGTCTTATCCTGACAAACTGAGTTGGATTTCATGCAAACGGAAAAGAAAAAAAAGTCACTGACTAGTTGCCATGTAGGCTTTTAATTCTGATAGCAAACAATATGCAGAAGGCCAGAGGACGCCCCCGGACGGAGAGCCAGGTCTGTCGTGGAAGCCTAGGCGTCACGCTCACAGGCAAAGCTCACACAGAAACAGACGCCCGACCCCTACGAATGCTGCATCCCGGGCGGGGTCCCTGTGGTGCACGGAACGGTGGCCCCGAAAGACGTGTCCGCATCCTAAGCCCTGGACTCTGTGACTGGGACCTCACTGGGGAAAGGGTGAAGCTAAACTCAGTACCGTGAGAGGAGGAGAGCTAGATTACCCAGGAGGCAGAGGATGGAACGCCACGGCCACAAGCCACAGGATGCCGCAGCCACAACCCCGGAGGAGGCAGACGCCCCCACCGAGCTCTGCCAGCACCGCAGGCGGGCCCAGCGGAATGCCCCTTGGAGCGGCGGCCTCAGAGCCGTGCGGGAACGCAGGCCTGTTGCTTTAGGGCACAGAGTTCACGGCAATGCGTTCCGGCAGCCCCAGGAAACTGACCGGGTCCCCTTGTGCTGTCCTCAGAACAACCTGAAATTCACGTGGCAGCAGGCAAGCATCACGTCCCTTCACAAGGTTGGCTTCCCTCGGCCTGCGGCCCACGCTGGCCACCAGAGCACCAAGGCCCAGGAACACACTGCAGAGGTGACAGTGGCACCTACTGGGCAGGGGAAAGTCCCCTGCCCGAGATCACACCGGAGACAAACCAAGGGACAAACCGCAATGGAGGTGACCACACGGGGGCACTTGGCTGAACACAAATGGATAAAAACAGTTGATGAAATGTCTCCTATTGCCCAATATCACATAGACCACAGAGGAATGAAGAAGCTTCCAGAAGCAAAGAGATGGGGAGAAGCTGAGGGGACCACAGTGAGGAGGGGCCAGGGAGGCAGCTCGTGTCCCTGGGTCAGGCACAGGACCACCCCCCAGAGGGACAGCTGTCCACCCACCAGCACGCTGGGCTGGGCACACGCACATCAGCTCAGGGGACTCAGAGCTGGAAACAGGACAAGGGACAGGTCCTCTGCAGATGACTGGCTTCCAGGCATTCTGAAATCCAAGGTGAGGAGTGAAGAGAGAAGGAGGTGCCCTGGGCCGGGGCCGGGCCTCCCCTCCCGCCTGCGCCTCCCTCCACCTCCGACTGAGTCGTACGGAGCCCCTGCTGCGGGGCTCAGGCTCGGGGCCTGGCACCCGTTCCCGCGGACACCACCCCTCCATTCCATGGGCTCGTGCCCCCTGCCCCTGGCAACAGTGGGCTCCCCGCCCTGGAGCAGCCTCAGATCCGGGGCAGAGAGAGCCTGAGGGCAGGCCCGTCTTCCCGTGACGGCGTCCGGGGGTCTCAGGAGAAGCTGCTCTCTGGCTGAGATCCCCTCCTGGGGATGCAGTGAACGTGACGTGTCCGAAGCCACCCCACACCCCGGCCTCCACGGCACAGCAGGTTAGGAGGGGCAGCGGGCAAGACCCGGGGCGAGGAGGGGGAGCGCGGGGCGAGGCCAGGGGGAGGACTCAGAGGCAGCACACAGGAGCCGGACCACAGCGACTGGCTGGCCTTGAGGTCAGAGCTGCGCTCATCACGACAGGGCCACCTCTGGGGACAACCCATAAAGAGGACACAGCGTCTCTCACACATTTCTTACACCTGCGTGCCAGTCTCTAATGACCTCAAAATAAAGCTTAATTTTAAAAACCGTGTGTGGCAAATAAGAGCTACAGAAAGTGCTGCAAATTTTTCTTAAATGACTAACCACACACAGAAAATAAAAAGAGAAAATGAAGAAAACCCTACCTTGTTAAGCTAGAAGATATTATGAAGAAGAAAGTCTCGTTTACAATAGCAGCACAAAAATTACACATCTATGAATAAGCTCAATGAGAACTGTTTAAAATCTACATTTTAAAAGTACTTTTTTAAAATCGCTGCTGAAAGACACAAAGACAGATTAGAAGGAATGGGGAGACATCCCTTGCTCCCGGTTAGGAAGCTACAACACCCTCCGACGTTGAATCTCTCTAAGTTATTTTAAAGATGCTCAAAGAACTAAAGGAGGAGGTGGAGAAACTCAAGAAAACGTGAACAAAATGCATTCCACGGCAGACCTGAGAAAGCAGAGACGGAGTGGACAAACTTGAATGTGAAGCAGTGGAAATGATCAAGTCTGAGGAACAGGGGAAAAGAGACTTAGAAAAGCGGACAGAGCCTAAGGGGCCTGTGACATTATCGACTGAACAGCAAGCCTTTGTAGGAGTCTCACACGGAGACGAGAAAGAGAAAGGAACAGATATCTGAGCAAGTAATGACTCAAAACTTTCTAATTTGATGAAAGACGTGAATATAAACGTCAGGGAACGTCGAAGAACCCCAAGTAGGAAGGACCCAGAGACTCACACCAGGACACACTATAACCAGACTTTCAGAAGACAAAGAGAGAACCGTGACGGCAACAGAAGAACACGCCCCGTATAAGGGATCCGCAGTAAGACCATCCGCAGGTTTCTCCAACTAACTGTATAGCCCAGAAGAAGTGGACAGACTCCTAGAAATACAAAACCTACCAAGACTAAACCACAAAGAAATAAAAATCTGATCAGATTAACTGGTGAGGAGATTGAATCAGTAATCAAATCGCCCAACAAAGAAAAGCCTTGGACCTTATGGCTTCCTGGTGGATTCTATCAAACATTCAAAACAGAACTAATGCCAATCCTTCCCAAAATCCCCCTCCCCGCAAAAATGAGGACGACGAAATAGTTCCTAACTCATTCTACAAGGCCGGCATAACTCTGACCGGAGAAAGAACCACAAGAAGATAAACTGCGGAATTGTCTTCGTAGACATAAATGCAAAAACCCTCAACAAACTACCAGCGAAGAGAATTCAGCTGCGCATTACAGGGATTCTACACCATGGCCAAGAGGAATCTGCTCCTGGAAGGCAAGGATGGTCCAACACATGAAAACTGACTCATGAAACTTGCCGTATCAACAGAACACAGGGGAAAAAAACACATGATCTTCTCAGCTGATGCAGAAAACAACCAACTAGGAAAAACTACTTCAATATAATAACAGCCATATCCGGAAAGCCCACAGCACACATCACGCTCAAGGGAAGACTGGAAGCGCTTCCTCTCAGGAAAGCAGGAGTCCTGCTTCCACCACTTCTGTTCGTTCCAGTGCCGGGAGAATGAGCTTAACCCGGGGGAGAAAGACGCGCACAATGAGCGCTACAGACGCCGCTGAGAGAGATTAAAGAAGGCACAAATAAGTGAAGGCATCTCATGTTCACGGATGGCAAGGTCTAACGTTGTTAAAAATATTGGCATTACCCAGCGCAATCTACAGGTTCAGTGCAATCCCTATCAAAATCCCAGTGATTTGTTTTTTTAAATAAAAAAATCCATCCTAAAATTCATATGAAATCTCAGGGGCCATGAACAGCCAAACAATCTTGAAGAAGAAAACTGGAAGACTCACACTTGCTGATTTCAAAACTTCGTACAAAGCCACCGTCAGCAACACCGTGTGCCATTGGCTTGAAGACAGACACGGACTAACGGAAGAGAAGACAGAGCCCAGGAAGAAACCCTCAAACGATTTTTGACAAGAGTCCCGACCGTCAACGGGGAAAGCAGAGTCTGTCGAACACATGGCTCTGGGAAAACTGGATTCCACAGGCAAAAGAATGAAGTGGGACCCTTACCTATCACCATAAACAAAAACTAACTCAAAATGGATCAAAAACCTAAATGTAAGGCCCACACCAATAAAACTCTTAAAGAAAACAGGATAAAATCTTCATTGCATTGGATTTGGCAACAAGTTATCGGATGTAACACCAGAGGCCCAGGAAACAAAAGGAAAACCTGGACTTCCTGACGAGGTTTCAAATCCGTGCACCAGCAGAGCAAAAAGCGACAGAATGGGAGGAAACACCCGCACGTCACACTCTGACCGAGGACTAACCCGGACTCTGCAGAGGACCCTCAGCTCGACAACAGAAGAACGAACCACCCGGTTCAAGGACAGGCCAAGAACTCGAACGGGCATTTCTGCGAAGGAGACACAGGAGCGGCCGGCAGCACTGACCACTGTCATCAAAACCGCGATGAGACCCCACTCCCGCCCACTAGGAGGACTAATCAAAAACTATCCGAAAACAAAATCCCAAACCCGCACGTCATCTGGGCAAAGCCACTCCACGCGCGGGAACGTCCCTCTCCAGGGCACAGGAGGGAAGGACACTAATGACAGCAAACCGGAGCCCCCTGTTTCATGTTGACATAAACTGCCAATCAAAAGGGGCTGAGGAGCTACGACCAGCCACTGTCTAAGGGCCGGGAAGTAGCAGTGCGTTCCCACGAGCAGTTACAAAATAACGAAGTGTCGCCTAAGACTTCGCAATCACGAGCAAACTACAGGACATCAGCTTAATGCAGGTAACAAGTGGAGAGCCATGTGGAGCCCCCACCGAGGCTCCAGGCCACGCCACATGTGGCGGGCACCCTCCCAATGCCACCAACCCGGGGACGACACCCAGGGACGCCACGCGTGCGCCCACACTGCCTTCCCCAGGCTCCTGTCTCAGCCCACTGCCCATCCATCTTGGCGAAGGCCCAGACCCCAGCCCAGAGTGCCCGTCCTGGACGGCACGCACATTCACGGCACGCCATCTGGGCAAAGCCACAGAGTGTCATTAGAATGACCCTGACCATGTACTCAGCCACAGAACACCCACCTCTAGGCTGTCCGCCTGAACAGGACTCTGAGCTACACCGCCTGGCGTGCAGACGTCAGGGAGGTCAGTGAGCACTGCCAGAGGCGCCAGGAACACACGGCGGCTTATGTGCCCCACACCACCCCCTTCCCAGGCCCACTCCACGGCAGAGGGCCTCCTGTCGCCCCTCGGCCACGCAGTTAATGCCGGTGTACCCACCAGCTCGGGAGGGGACGAGGGGCCTTTTCTCTGCTTCTAATTGACTTGTTAAATTGATATTTGCTTTTTCAAACAGAAAAATAAACCTCAAGAATAGCACGATTTGGGTTTTCCAAAGATTGCACCCATGAAGTCTGCCTGGCACATTCTTCCAGCTGAACCCCACAAATTCTCAGTGATGACGCAGGCGCGTGCGAAGTCCATCACGAGAAACGATTCCCCACTGGTGCCGATTCAAGCCTGGCCACGCTTAGTATCATATGGAAAAGGCAGTAAATGGCCTCATTTTTCAAAATACTTATCAGCTCAATAATTACGAGGACTGCCATCAGGAGGCGTGCCTACCGAACGCTCGTTACCGCCAGCCAGCAGTACGTCCTGTCGGCACAAAGGTGGGGAGATTGAGTGGCCGCCAGGACGGAAGGCCTTCCGGAGCCTGTCCCAGGCTCGTTACCGGGACTGTGAACAATCACACTGTGTTCGCGGAAGAACATGAGTGGGGCGGGGTGGGCCGGTCGCTGGGCGGGACCGGAAGGGGCACAAGGGCTCTTACGTTGCCGTCCACGCCCGGAGGGCTGTTCAGCACGTACTCCAGCTGGAAGACAATGGCGAACGCGGGGTGACGGACCATCTCGGGGAGTCGGAGGCGGCTTCTCAAAACCAGAGCCTGGTTCCCGGAGCTGCGTCAAGGAAACACGGCAGGGACACGTCAGGCAGTGGCTCCCGTGCCCTGCACCCGCCTCCACCACACTGTCCTGCCAGTGCAGCCAGCCCCCCTCCCCCACCCCCCAGGCAATGCCTCTGAGCTCCCCTGGTGCCACAGTGAACACTTTTCCCAAACTGCCGGCGCTGTGCTGGAGGTGGGACTGGTATGGCCAGGTCTCCGGGGAGGCTCCACCTCCAGGGCCGGCGGCCGCCTGGCTCTGCGCGGCAGCCCTAGGAGAGGCCCCGGTTTGGATCCGGGAAGCACAGGCTGCGCAGAGCAGCAGACCTCACAACACCGAGGTCTGCTCCCAGCGGGCACAACTCGGCAGGAGGAGACACGGGCACCAGGGAAGGTCCCCGGACGGACGAGGGCACGCCTCACGAGTGAGAACAACTTCATCTCCCCTGGGTGCCCGCCCACCCCTCCTTACCCCCGGCCAGGGCTGGGGCACGGGCCCTGGGCGAGTACCTGGCCTTGGACGAGGAGCCGACTCTCCTGCTGAAACTGGCAGAGCGCGTCAAGGCCACCTCCCGCTCGGGCACCAGCACCATGACCTGCGGCCTGTGCACGAAGCCCAGCCCATTGTGCACAGCCACGCACAGGCGCCGCTCCGAGATCTCCAGGCCGCTGCCGTCCAGCGGGCCGCCCCCCTAGGGAAGCACACGCAGAGAGCATCAGGCCTGGGCGGAAGGGAAGGGGTCCCCGGCCAGGCTCCCAGGGGAGGGGCAGGCAGAGAGGAGAGGCCGTGCCAGAAGTTTCAGACCTTTCCAGACCGCATGGCACTTCGTGGAAGAGTCCCAGCAAAGGACAGGTAAGCCAACCAGTCAGAACTGGCCAGCCGCAGGGCATTTCCTAAGTCGTCTGGGACTTCCCGGGTAGCAGGGACTTCCCAGAGCAATGCACCTCAATGTACCCCTCGGGGCTGGATCACGAGACGCTCGCCCTGAGTGTCCAAGGCAGAGCTGCCATTCTCAAGATGCAGTGGGAGACCTCGGCACCCCTCACAGGACCGGGGGCCCGAGACACGGGAGCCCCTGTCCCCCATGGAGGGCGGCGCTGACAGAGGTGCCTGGCCTGGCAAGCCCCGGCCTCTGCCCTCCGAGGCAGGACTCGGGCACTGCAGACCCGAGGCGGACGGGCAGCGGGAGAGGGAACCTGTTCAGGCAGTAAGTCATAAACCAATAGAAATGGAATCTGCCCCAAAGTGGTCACTGGATATTAAAGTGTTTCATCTTAAGAAAAAATGTACAGGCACTCTAACAAATGAGCCAGGATAGTCCCCAGGCTATTACTGTTTATTAAATTATGTGGTCGTAGCAAAATGATGCCTGAATTTCCAAGTATTCTTCACGGCCCAGTCATCAAGCAGAACAGACGTGAACGCAGCCTCTCAGGCCTTGAGTGTGGAAAACAAACAGGTGCAGATGCTGCGTCTCTGCCGGTGAGTCGGGAACAAAAGCACAAAGACAGGAACGGCGCATAATAAAGTGCTTTTATGGGAAGTATAAATTCAACGGTGATGCTCTCACAGCGTGTGCGCCCTCCGAGAACCCACTCTGAGCAAGGAGGGAACGGCGGGGACTAGACCGAGAGAGCATGAGTGGCCACTTCAATCCTCTCTGCGGCGTTTGTTTCAGACGGGACCACGCTGCCCGGCGCTCCGTTTCCAAGGACGGCCCCCTCGCACGTGCGTGCGTGTGCGTGTGTGTCACTAATGACTGCGGACTGCTTAGACCGCTGGATGGGCACCGACAGACCGCAGCCTTCAGGCTCACGACCAACAAAGGAAGAAAAGACCGGCTGTGTGCCGACACCTGCCCCCGTTGGATGGGGACTGAGCCCGTCACGGCCCTGCCCCCCTGGTGCAAACACTGCAACGGGGACCCAGGCCAACCAGGGAGCAGGCGAGGGAAGCAGGGCCCGGCGGGAGGAGGGAGCCCTCGGGCAGGCCAGCTGCGCCGAGACCCAAGGCTGAGGACCCCTGCACAGCGGATGTGCAGGACGGGGGGCAACATGTTCAGAGGCCTCGCTGGGCACGAGGCGTCGCCCGTGACTGCGTGTGGGGACGAGGCCCCGTCAAGCCTAGGGTGCTCCCCACACAGGCTCTCGGGTGAAGGGCTGATAGGAACGTGTTCACACAGCGGGCTGAACCTGACAGTTCCGGGGGGCACCTTGCCCCGAAGTCTGCTTTGTTGGGGTACAATGACTGGGACTCTAGTCACCTCCTTCGTAAATGTCGATTCCTTCATACACTTCCCTACACTCATCTGGTGGCTCGTTTATTAAATGGGGACTGGTTTAAGATGCATCCAAACTAACATTAATGTCTCCGAATAACGGCGGCTTCATCACCATCCAAGTGAAGACAATAGGCTGGACTGGCCCTCCTCCACCATGAAGAGGGCACAGACAGGACCAGGTCCCCGGGGACTGGAGGGGGCCCCACCCTGGGCAGCACTGCAGGCTCCGCGCTGCCGCAGGCCTCAGCCCTGCTGACGTGGGACAGTACCTCCCGTAAGTGGTCGCTGGTGAGGAGTTCCAGAAGCTCCTCCTCGAATTTGTCAAGGGAAGGGTACAGCGTGACGAAGACCTCATCCAAGTACCACGTGACCGACCTCTGCAGGCGCGGCTTCCGGAGGGCGTCCCCTGGAACGACAAGAGCACACAGGGAGGGGATCCAAGGAGGTCCAGGCCGTGGTGAGGGCTCCTGCGGGCGGGGAAGGCGGCACGGGACCCACGCGGACAGGACACGGAGTCAGAACCCACCTGAGTGCAAGCCCAGGCGCCGACCTGACTAAACAAACCCAACTCTCGTGTGTGCAGCCCAAAGCCCACCCGGCCTCCTCCAGGAACAGCGTGATGCGTGGCCGTCCGAGGACAGACGACAGAATGCAGGGGACACCGCTGCCGTGGGCTCAGCCCCCCCGCCCTCGGCTCCCTCCTCTCCAGCAGGAGCACAGCCAGCGACGCTGTTTCTCGCTCCGCCACGTCTGCCTTGGGCCCCGTGGACACACGCGGCATCCTCGGGAGCAGGCTAAGGCCAAAACATGGTCTGGGCCGGCACTACAGGACAGTCCCTGTCCTGACCGAGGCGTCCCCAGACCGTGAGCTCCTTGAGCACAGACGGGGGACCAGCTCCGGGCATCCAGGCCAGTGTCTGCAGGGCAGGCAGGTGAGAACGCAGCTGCGAGGAGAGAACCCTGGGGCACAGCCCAGCACAGAAGGAAGCAGGCGCAGCCAGCCGCTCCCCAGAACGCACGACCCGCTGGGGGCCTTGCGTCCCCAGCACCGGGATCATTCGGTTCTAGTCTTATGTCTCTCCCAGAGTTCTTACAATGAGTTAACTATTTGGGTCCACGGCCTCAGCTCTGAAAAGCCAATTTCAAAGTTAAAGGAAAAATAATAACTGAGCAAGACTCGGCGATGGCGCAACGGCAGTGAGAAGAGCACTGTGCTACCGGGCCGGAGGCTCCCGAGTCAGAGCAACTCAGCCGCAAGGTGTCTTCACCGTCCCAGGCGTCGAGACCCTGAAAAGCATCCACATCCAGCCCCAGTCCGGTGGCTCAGGTGGCTGAGCGCCCTCCCAGACACCAAAAGGCTGCAGGTTCGATCCCCGGTCGGGGCACATGCCTAGGTTGTGGGTTCGATCCCTGGTCGGGGTACATACGGGAGGCGACTGATCGATGTTTCTCTCTCTCTCTCAAATCAATAAACATGTCCTCAGGTGAGGATTTTTTTAAAAGTGCCCACATCCACCTTCTGCCCCAGTAATGCCACCTTTTGAATCTATTCAGCAAAATGAGCAAGGCATTCACTGGAACGTTATTTATGAAAAAAGCAAGAAACCACCAAATGTTCAAAACTGGAGGAATTTAAGCGGCTCATCCACATAAAATGGAAACAAACACCAAGCTGTCAAAGAAAATGTAGTGACCACAAAGTAACCGTGACCGTGCAGGGAAGAGAGACATGGAAAGCTGCCCACCTGATGACGGTTCTCCTTACGCACGTGCACCTCTGCCGGCGGCAGTTGCAGGCGGTTTTATCTCCTCCCCGGAGGCTCCCCCATCCTCCCCATCACAGGCGCCCAGCTGATGCTTCCGAGGAAGCATACGTACTCCTTCCATGACTCCTACGGTGTCTGCAGCGGGCCCCTGGCGGGTCGGAACCGATGACGAGGGCACAGAGCTGTGCCGGATACACAACGCGGGGCCCGTCCACACAGTGGACTATTTATCACTCAGCCTCAGGAAGGAAGGAGATCCAGGCTACAACGTGGGTGGACCTCACGGACATGACCCTGAGTGGTGTGAGGCGTCGCAAATGGACAAACGCCGTATGATCCCGTTCGCGTGAGGTGCTTAAGGTAAGGGAGTCACATTCAGAGACAGGAAGTGCAATGGTGAGTGCCAGGGGCTGGGGGCGGGCAGAAATGGGGAGTGGGTGTTGAATGGGGACAGTTTCCGTTCACAATATGAAGGCACCAAAGCCCCAAACGGATGGGACCCGGAGCCGTCACCAGGTCTCCCCAGAGGCCTGGCCGCTCCCAGGGCTTGGCAGTTCACAGCGCACCCCAACAAGCTGGGGGCTGCGGTCAGGTGCTCCGTCTGCCTCTGACACTCCTGTGGGCGTTGGGGGGTCAGGAATGTTCTCAGGTGGCCGCAGGACCCTCCACTTTCCCCCAGAGCCCATCAGTGCTGTGAGAAGCGGGCCCGGGCGCCACCAGACTCCGTTCAGGGCCCTGGGCCGCCCAGAGAAGGGGCTCTGGCGTGTCTTTACGCAGCTGCTCCACAGCAGGCGGGACAACAAAGCCTCTGCCCCCACGAGCCGCCTCATCCCTCTTCACCGGCCGTCCCGTTCCCCTGGGCTGGCACCCAGAGCGGGCAGGGCAGGAGGACAGGGCTCTGACAGGCATGCAGCCGAGGGGTCCCAGCCCAGAGGCTCTCACTCGAGGCCACAGGCAGCTTCCTGGGCCACAGCACGTGACAATGGCCTGGGTGGTCATGCGGCGGCCCACCATCCGGCGCAGAGGCCACGCGAGAGGGGGCGGGATGGGTTTCTTAATTGCGAGAAGAAGATACTATGGAATCGGCAGCATTTGCCAAACTGGAACGAGTCTGCGCTTCCCGCTGAGAAGCTGCTCAGGGAAAGGCCTGTCCGCCTGCCTTCCGGGCGTGACAAAGAGCCGCTGAAGGACCACAATTAACCGCTGTCACTTCCAGTCATTCCCAGGCTGACAATCACTCTTACAAATTCAATCCCCTCCAGGTGAGTGCGAGTGGGACTGGGGAGACGCAAACCAAGCCCGTGGGCTGGATAAACGTCAGCGTCCTGGTGTGGTGTTGTCCTGCCGCTGGGGACGCTGGGCGAAGGGCGCAGGGGACCTCTCCACATCACTCATCAGAACTGCAGCGAGCCACAATAAGCCCGATAAAGACTGTCAATTAAGAACAAGTGGAACCTCCTATATTGTGTCATTTCACAAATGAACAGATCTCCAGCTCCAATATGGCCCTGAAACAAACCAAACCCTCCGCAAATTCAACAGGTGAGTCGCCTGGGAGCCTCCCAGTCCCAGCCTTGGCCCTTCCCAGCAAAGAAACCCTTTCTCAGAAGGGAGGCACCAAAGCCCGGAGCTCTGCGGCAGAACGTCCCAGAGGTTAACAACCCACAGAAGGCGGCTCGACGCCTCCAGGCCAAGAGGCACACGTTCCGCGTGGCGCCTGCCCACAGGTGGGCCGAGCACAACGGGCATCTTCTCGACGGTCACCATGGGACCTCCGTTCTGCCCAGAAGAGCGAGCGCAGCTCCTCCGCATGGCAAGTCGGGTCCCCACCCCTCGCCTGCCAGCGCGCATTCAGGCCCCACTTCCACTCGTTCCAAACCCCCACGTCAACCGCCGAGGTCCAGGACGTGTCTCAGCGAATGGCCCTCCACCCCAGCGGGGCCACGGGGCCCAGGGCGCCCCTGAAAACGGGGACTTTCAGGATAAAGGCCTGGAATCGTGCTTAAGTCACAACCCCGCCCTGGAACGCGGTCCCTGGACCCCACGGTCCGACCCACGGCGCTAAGCACCACACACGGCCGCCTGGGCCTCTGGGCTTCTCCTCCCAGGAACGACCCAGAGGGGGTCTGGGCTAAGCTCCGCATTCTCCAGCTTCTCTGCACTTCGACCGACACCGACAGGCCTCAAGAGCATTCTGATTAGAGGCCCAGCACCCAGGACGCGAGACTGACACCTGCCGACGAGGGGCAGGCATCCCCGGCGTCCCCGCCGCAGCCCACAGCCCCCGGCGCGCACGGGGCCGCCCCGACCGATGGGCCCAGGCCGAGGGCCGGCCACCGCCCCGGTCCACGGCCCCTCACGCAGTCCCAGCAGGCAGAGGCCCACGAGGCTCGGTCTGTCTCCCAGAACTCTAGGCCCTCCTCTCTCTCGGAGAAAACAGGCCACCCCAGCAGGTGAGGAGACTCCCTGTATGGCCGGGGGCGGGCGGAGCCAGTTAAGCTCAGTGGCCCATGGCGAGTCCGATCCTGGGACGTCTGCTGAGACTCGCCCATGCATGATTGATTCATTGTCACTCAGGTGTCACTGTCTCTTCTCTGGGGCGCTGGACAAACAGCAGCCCGCTGCTGGTCACGGACCCGCCCAGAAATGCCCAAACAGCTCTCCACCCCAGCACAGCCCAGAACCCCTGTGCCCCGTGCAGGGACAGTTCCCCAAAACAGCCACTCCCTGGGCTAGAGCGGAGCCATGGCCTTGGCCTCAGGGTCTGAGCCAAACACTCGGCGTGGCCGCTGCTGACCCCAGGGCCAAACCTGCTCTTCCTGCAACGGTCGGGAGTCACAGGGCAGAGCCAGAGGGCCAGCGAGCTGGGCGTGGGGGCAGGGGGTACAGGCCCCCTCCTGGACGCCTCCAGAGCCCAGGAGGGGCACAAGGCCCATCAGCAGGCCCCGGAGCAGAGCAGCCCCCGCCCCTGCCGTGGTCTCAGCAGCGAGGGGCTGACCCACCCACCACCAGAGAACCAGCTTCCAAACAAGGAGGCCCCTGGCCCTCCACGCAAAGCTCTGTTTTCCAGTGTAACCACGGCATGTCCACATTCAGCGCAGCTTCATTCCCGAGAGGCAAAAGGTGGACCCAAGCACCCGGGACCAGTGGGGGGATAAATAAGACACGTCCGTCCACAGAACAGAAGTGTTCAGCCTCCCAAAGAAAGGCAACGTGGACACGGGGACGAATCCTGCAGACGTCATGCCCAGTGACACAGCCAATCACGAAGGACAAATGTGCATGATTCTACTCTTATGAAGTACCTAGAGGAGTCTTCTTCACAGAGACAGAGAGAAGTAGGGAGCCAGGGGCTGGGGGAGGCGATGGGGAGTGAGTGCTTAATGAGGACAGCTTTGGTTTGGGAAGATGGAAGGTTCTGGAGGTAACGCAGGGCTGTACAACAGTGTGAGTGCACTTACTGCCGCTGACCTCTTCACTTAAAGATGGCTCAGCAGGCTCTGCCTGGTCGGACTCAGTGGACTGAGCACCAGCCTGAGAACCAAAGGGTCGCTGGTTCGATTCCCAGTCAGGGCACAGCCTGGGCTGCACGCCAGGTCCCCAGGCAGGGGCGCGCAAGAGGCAACCACACGTGGATGTTTCCCTCCCTCCCTTTCTCCCTCCCTTCCCCTCTCTCTGAAGATAAATAAGTAAATCTAAAAAAAAAAAAATGACAACTCTATGTTTTAAAAACGGCTCATTAGGATAAGAAATTCTATGTTACATCTATTTACCACAATTTAAAAATAACAATAATCAACCACTGATAAGAGGGTCCAGAAACGTGACAGGTAGCAACAGTGGTTTCCTGGCCACAGTCATAGACATAACTACTTTTCTTAAGAAAGCCCTTCCTGCGGGAAGAAATCAGAAATGAGGTGACAGAAGGGACGACTGACAGCAACGGCACTGCCCCCTCCCCCTGCTGCTCCTCCTCCTCCTGCTGCTCCTCCTGCTCCTCCTGCTGCTCCTCCTGCTCCTCCTGCTGCTCCTCCTGCTGCTCCTCCTGCTCCTCCTGCTCCTCCTGCTGCTCCTGCTCCTCCT